>NC_079907.1:20793795-20946004 GCF_024868665.1 Triplophysa rosa | reverse complement strand
TATATATATATATATATTATACTTTAAGTACCGCAGCATTACTAAATCGTGTACTTATTTCCACATTTATTATATATTTTCCATTCATTCATCAACGAGTCAAAAGTGTTGTAGTATTTGCAAAGTTCATGTAAAAATAGTTTGTTACAGCTAATAAAAAAGTCTACAAAACTGTAGGTGGCGCCTACAGTACCATCGAAGCCCCGTCCATCAGTAGTTTTAGTGAAGTCTGTCCCATTGCGGTATCCGTAAAGTAGTAACGCGGTAGAAACAGATGAGAGATCAGCCAACAGGAGAGAAAATAAGCATCTCTGCAGGTCATTTTGAGCCAGTTTCACAAACGTGAAGTAATTGCTATAATTCATCACTTAGTAGACTATTCGTCTGTTGGTTTCTCGAATTTATCGATTATATTCTAAACTTAAAATATCAGGTGACAAAAGTGGATTACTATGTAAACAAGGATGTAATTATAAACACATGTCTGGGAGCACCTGATACCCTCTATTTGTGGACCTTTTTTTATGTCCAGCATAACCTTATATCAGCGACAAGCGTATTCACAATATGGAGCTCATATACCGCCAAGGCGTTTGGATGGCTGAGGCTCTTCAGCTGAGAACCAGAAGTTATGAAGATTTTTGGCTCGTTGCATCTCATATGGGAGACCCCAAAGCTGCGGTTCTCCTGTTATTTCCAGTTGCGTTTTATGTACATCGACGGACTGGCATCGCTGTCATCTGGGTGGCAGCTTTATCTGAATGGCTGAATTTAGTCCTTAAATGGTAAGAATTGATTTGCAGGTTAAAGTGATACTTCACCCCAAAATGAAAATTCTGTCATCATTTACTCACCTTCGAGTTGTTCCAAATGTGTATAAATGTCTTTGTTCTGATGAACACAGAGAAAGATATTTGGAAGAATGCTTATAACCAAACAGATCTCAACACCCATTGACTCCCATAGTAGGAACAATTACTTTTATCTTTTTTTGTTTTGTTCTGTTGAACACAAAAGAAGACATTTTGAAGAATGTAGGACAGCAGTTCAGGGGCACTTTTGACTACCATTGTTTTTTTCCTACTGTGGGAGTCAATGGGTGTTGAGATCTGTTTGGTTATAAGCATTCTTCCAAATATCTTTCTCCGTGTTCATCATAACAAAGACATTTATACACATTTGGAACAACTCGAAGGGGAGTAAACGATGACAGAATTTTCATTTTTGGGTGAAGTATCCCTTTAATGTAGTAGAAACATGAAAATAGGGGAATTTAGAATGTGGTGGTGGTAATAATAATTCACCACCTTAGTCTAAATAAAAGTATTAAGATTTGGCCATCATTGTAACACCACAGTACTTTTTGTGAGAGGTTACAAATTTGAGGTTACACGATTATCAAAATCTTTGAATGATTATGCATCATTAATGCATATACAACATTGACTAATAATGTACATACTTCACTGACATTGATTTAGGATCCTGTTTGGGGAGAGACCCTACTGGTGGATAAGACAATCAGGCTTGTTTTCTGAAAACCCACTGGAGGTCCAGCAGTTCATATCCACTTGTGAAACTGGCCCAGGTGAAAATATTATGTCCCATATAAATCCCATTTACTCTAGATTGTCTTTACCAAAACCCCCTGTTTTGGTGAACAGTTTACTGGTGTCAAGATATTAAATGACCAGGTGACAATTTCTTTTCCATCTCTTACAGGCAGTCCCTCAGGTCATGCTATGGTCACTGGTGCTGTCTGGTGGGTGATAGTGTCCTCTTTGGCAGCATTCTTTCACGCTCGCACAGGCAGGTAAGTCTTTAAGGGAGACCTGTCATGCTCTTTTAGGCGGACATACTGTACCAAATGTTTATAATTAAAAAAATTACTTACATTTCTTTCACTCAAATTGTTCATAGAATTCAGTTAAAGAATACAAAACATAGGCGTATAACTAATGGTTTAAATAGAACCAAAAATAAAAATTCTGTCATCATTTACTCACCCTCTCAAGTCATTTGAATATTTTTTTCTCTTACAGTAAAGTGTTAGCTGCTGTGCCGTACTTGTTTTATGCAGTTTTGTTGGGATGTGTAGGTCTTTCCCGGATATTTATCTTGGCTCACTTCCCTCACCAAGTCATCGCAGGTCTTCTGACAGGTCAGAGCTTTATTGTAACAATTCATGAAGCTTAGGCTATTACACACAAATCACAATAGAATTATTGCTCAAATGTCGTTGTCTAACTTAAAAGACAGCTCAAACACCATAACGCTTGAATGAACAAGTCATTTTGTTTGCTAATACGTTTAGACAACTCGGATCTGGAGGTTTAATTTCCTGTTTTACAGGGGTGATGCTGGGGGTTTGGCTGAACCGATCTGTGCCTGAAGGTCGCCCTCTTCTGTTCTTCTTGGGCTACAGCATGGCTCTTCTCTTTGGGGCTCTTCTGCTGCACTGTGCTCTGCAGAGGATTGGAATTGATCTGTCTTGGTGAGTATGCTCTATATCGCAAGAAATTAATAAACGCATCAAGAGAGATTATATTTCATAATTACATTATGAAATTGGCAGCTCTGTTCCTGGATGGTGATACAGTTGTAATCATAGACATATATTATACCTAGATGCCTTATTGTCTGCTTAAACACATCAACGCGGCTGCCATATTGGTCCCGGCCATTAAATAACGTTACAATAGAAATTTGTTCCATAACTGTATTATGTATGAACTATACCTGAAAGCAATAAGACACTCAATACTGCGCTGAATATGTGCCCTGTTCACTACTGTAAGTAAGACATGATCGCTGAAATCACATTCATAGCTAGCCAGGCACATGTGACATCTTCACACCTACTTGCCTATAGTATCATTTAACAAATGAGTCATAACAACAATCAAAGCAGGTCTTAAACTGTGCGTGTCAAAAAATTAGGAGGAGGACCCCATACCATTTACATATAATTTACATGGTAGATATTTAAACAGCAGTGTGTCTCAACTAAACACTTCACAACTAAAGTAGAGATCACCTAAAACTGATGTTAAACCAGGTGTAACAGGACCTTAGTCGTGGCTAAAACAGGCACAACATGCTAAAACCATAACAATACTTTCAGTGAAGCACTGCCTCGTACGAAAAGTTCCACATGCCTTAGGGAAGTGGTTCTCAAACTTTACCGTTGTAAGGCCCCCTTTGTGTAGAATGCATTGCTTTGCGCCCCCTAAATAAAGACTTAGAATTAAACTTAGAATTTTAATTAAACCAAACATATGTTCAGTTATACAATGCTGGAACATCGATTCTTCTGGTTGGTGGTTTTATTTTTCTGATGTTTGGTTGCATAAAATCTATGCTAAATTTCTATATTTCATAAAATGGCACAAAATCTGTGTCCCCCTGGATCCATTTATTTTAGGGCCCCCCAGGGGGGCCACAGCCCCCAGTTTGAGAACAGGTCTCTTAGGGAACATACCCCAAAAACCACACAGTGAGTAAAAAAGAAATGTGGATGGTGGATAAAAGCATCAGCCAACAGCATAAGAAATTGATATACAGTACACATATTTTTGGCTCCATGAGTTAAGGTGTTTTTGGCCATAACAGATGTTACGTTTTATTACATTACATCTCAAACATACATTTCTTTTCCCGCAGGTCTATTATACTGGCTAAGAGGTGGTGTTCTCACTCAGAATGGGTTCGAATGGATACAGCACCCTTCTCCTCTTTAACCCGTGATGCTGGGGCTCTGTTAGGTCTTGGACTTGCACAGTTTTGGAAGCCAGGTGGTTGGACTCTTCCTTGGGTACCCAGGACTCTTTGTCTGGCTCTCTCATCACTGGCCCTCCACTATGTCAGCAGTTTCCAGCTACCCACGGTTCCTCCTCTGCTCTTCTACTCCCTGTTCTTCCTCAAATACACTCTTGTGCCACAGGTGGTCATGGTATTCATCCCAGGATTTGTGCATCTCCTAACAGCCAAACCCAAGAAAGACTGAAAAGGAAAGTTTTGACGAATGCCAGAGACACTTCTGGTGTCCTTAAACCAGCCATCAATGCCAAATGCGTCACACGAAAATAACCAAGCAGCTGGAACATTAGTCATTTAAGGAGTCTTATTTACAAACAAGCAGATAATACAGTCGCTTACAACTTGTTTTGCAGGCAAAAACTAATATGGATTACTGCAGTGCATGAATACATTGAAGAATTTTTTCTGTGCCACTATATACAGCAAGAACACTGCGCTCTATAAAGGCTGTTATATACACATTTAGTGAAAAAATAGAATTGCACAGTTTTTCTTGAGAAATTTGACAACTTGAAAGGTTATGTAGTCTTTTTTTAAGTTCTTTAAACGGTCTTGTATTAAATGTGTTTTTATTTACTGTAGCAATAGCAAAAGTAATGCCTGTAAAACAAGTCAATGTTCCTGGCCTGACCTCTTAGTATTTGCTAAGTTATTGCTAAAATGTTCTGAAGGATTTCCAGGCATGTTTTCTACTGTACTATATGTTCATGTATCCAGATAAGGCTGAGGGCCAAATTTCAATGCAATTTTATTGGACTCATCTGATCCATTAGAAAGTAATATTACACATTTGATGCATCATTCATGTCCATAGCTCCATGGGATGAGGTATGTGGCTAGGTTTAATGTTTAACTTTAAATGCATTCTATTGAAGTAAAAGTTTGCTTTTGTTGTCATACATGACAGCGGTTCTGTATAAGCTGTACACAACTGTAATATAAAAAGTTTGAGCTGTATAAAAATGACCACTGACATGATAAAAACACATTCTGGTTTATTGAAGTCGTTAAACGTTGTCACAGCGCTCTGAAAGCTCACATTTACAGACGAGAAACTCTGCTTAGCAAGCAAGTACATTAAAATCAACTCAAAAATCTAACTGAAAAACTAAAAAAGAATGGTCAAACCCTTCCGAGGTAAATGTCACATCTATACTGTTGGGTTTGGTGGAGATTTTTTGTCAACCCTTTGTGTTTTGTTTCTCCTCTGTTGGAGACATACCGCAGATTTGTTGATGTGTGTGTGTGTTTTCAGGGGGAATGGAGGATCGGTCATGCGTCAGATTATGTACAGCAAAAATAATACACAAAAAAACTACACTTTCCTAACAAGACCCACAGAGTCCTGTATGATCAGGAATTTGTTGGTGCTGTTTCTGTATTTCGCTCTCCCTCCCTGTATTTGAAGATGAGGGATCTCTTGAAGCAGGTTTACACTGACAGCAGTAGAAATGTGAATATGGTTTGCTTTAAGAAAAGCGATCTAGATATTAGTCCGTATGCTGTATTTTTGAGAAGATCTGACCGAAGCCACAGTTAAGCTCTGCATGTTAATAATATTGCATTGTGAAGCAGAGAACTTCAAAAGAAACTAGCTGAATATGTTTTTTACACTACAAATACACTATTTCAAAACGGCTGGTTTGCTTATCGGGAGTGTGTGATGCCTCTGTACTGTGTTTGACACATAAGGCTCGTTTCAAGTCCCTTTCACGCTTTATTTTGCAGAGGACAGCAGGATTTTGTATGCATAAACACATTTGGCCACTATATACAGCAAGTACACTGCGCTCTATAAAGGCTGTTATATACACATTTTATATCTTTTTAAAAATGTAATTTTGCTCTTTAATATTATTATTATTGTTCATTCATTTGCTTGAAAAAATCAGAATTGCACCAAGGACAATGACTGCTATTTTGTTTTCTAGTCGTACAACTAATCACAGGTCATTTTCCAGTGTTAACTGAACATATGTTAGTAAGGATGTTCCATCCCAGATCCAAAAAACCCCTCTCCATCCCCCCAGTGTTCGCTTCCCAAACAATCCTTATCAATGAATAAAGTGCTCTCTTTTTTTAGAATGTCAGACAGTGCAAACCAAAACTATGAATTAAAGTTTAAGTTAAAACAAACATATTTCACTTGATATACTGATGCGTCTCTGTGAGAATGCAATATTCCATTTCTTAAAACAAGAGTTTTACACAAACTGCCCTGAAACTGTGTTTTGTGTACTTTACATACTGTAGAGTATATGTAGCATCTACGATGGTGTAATACATTCTTCCATTGAAATGTGGCACTTCTGCCATTCCAGTGTTTGGTGATAAACTGAGCTAATCTTTTAAATAAGACACTTGTTATTAAGGACAAAATGAGGGTTACTTGAAAATGAGCATATTAAGCTTATTACAAAGAAATTGATAAAATGAACATTATTGCCACTATACAATTGTTAATTTGACACAATATTTCTGCTTGTGAGCCAGAATTCTATAGGTAATCACTGTTAAAATAACAACCTCCAGTCAAATGAAAATGTTTTGAAAAGGCAAACTCAACAGATACAAAATGAAAGAAAACCAACTAAAATTGACACAAAAACTGCTTCAATATTTCTATACATCATAATATATTATATAACTTAAATATAAATATTCCTTTTTCCTTCTGTAACTACATCTTAAATTTACCGAAACATCATTTTCACTTTTTACAGTATTGAACAACAACCCAACATTGTGATGTCCAGAAAGCCTACTGTAGCAGTTTAGTTTAGCTTAAATGGGAAGAGATAAGTGAGGGTGGGAATAAGTTTAACACAGATTCCCAGTTTCTTATACACTTCAGTGCAGGAAACGATGGCAAGGTAAACTCTTACTCTGCATGTAGGCCTCTTTCGTTGGGACATCAAGAAATGTGCTTTCCTAAAATGTGCAGAGCTTTAAAGAAAGTTTTTCATTTTGACATACTGTATTCTAATACTCTAAAAGGGCACTGTCAGGGTATTTGGAACCTGTCCACCACCCAAGTTCTTAAAACTAGGTTTATATCAACAGATTGCGTTTACCTAAAGTAGGCACGGGTATTTGTACATATCTTGTAACACTGTTTTTTAGTTTATTAAAAGCATTTTCTCCTATGTAGTTCTACACAAAATACTGACTTTAATATCCTGCACCTACACCGTCCCTCACACAAGAGCTGACACAAACATTCATTTTCACACACACCTTTGTGCCCACCCTACTGGGTGCCTATTAAACGTTTGACTCCACAAAGGGTCTCTTTGGTTTGATGGGCGAGGTGGGACCTTGTCTGGCATCACGGGACAGCTGGCGGTACATATTCTCCTGGTAGGCCTGAGCCACGGGCATCGTCCGTGCCACTTTAACATCCTGGTATGTGGGCATCTGGCTCACTCGCTCAAGGAGGTCTCGATCGCGGGCCCCTCCATTGGCAAGCTTGCCTAAAGAGGCGGGCTGTGGCTGGACATAGAACTCCTCCTCCAGCATGTGTCCATTCTGGGCATTATTGGTCTTATTGTAGTAAGCAATATTACCTAGCGACGTGGGTGGACTGTAAGAGGCAGTGGAGGCCTGGTGGATCAAATTGCCAGGTGATGTGGGGCTAGTGATAATCGATTCCAGGGATGACACAGGCCAAGCACGGGACGGCTGGTGAAGATACTGCTGCTGAGTCCTTGCAGTCTTGTCAATGACGCCCATGAACGGAGTTGTCCGGGATCGAGCAGGTTCACCCGAGTAGAGCCCGCTTTGAGAGGGAGAGAGGGCAGATGGCTCATCAAAGCTTCGGTCGTACGCAGCCAGCAATGGGATTTCCATTTGGGCCATAGAGGAGGAAGGTCTGAAGCCAGGAGCGAGATTGCAGCTAGAGCCTGAGGAGATATTACTGCTGGAGGGAGAGAAGCGAAGATTTACACTCTGCGAATGGATCAGCGGTCTGGGGGTTGGTACATGCTGCTTTAGGTCACTTGTGTTCGCACTGATAGGTCTGCGCACAAGGTGTGGGATCTCCGGAGAGCCCAACTGGCACTGAGGCAGAGCGGAGGCTGCCACTGCCCTCTCAAGGTCATGTTTGGACACAGGGTAGTATGCCGCAGACTGACTGCGGCTTATTTGGGGGGTTTGGCTGAAGCGCATGCCTCCAGGACCTCCTGTTGTTGAACGGTAGGCTGAAGCAGGACGTTGAGGGATTTCATCCTTGCCTAAGTTTGATTCTAGAACTCCACCAGGCCCACCTCGACCACCATGCTGACAGAGAGCTCCCACATTAAGGCTGGACTGCACTTGAGACATAGACCGGCTATCCAGTGAGGGTTGGTACACCAGCCTGGGCTCCCGCTCTCTTTCCCGGTCCATATCCATGGAACTTCCCTGGTACCTGCTGTTGAGTGGATGAGACAAATGGCTGTACACATTGTTGCTGGGATGGTTAGTGCGAACAATCTGTGCCACAGAGGGCTGAAGACGAAGGCCTTGGGCCTGGTGGTGTTGGCTGGACTGGGAGCTCTGGGAAGGCTGTGACTGGAGCTGGAAGGAGCGCTGGCTGCTCATCTTTAACAGTGGTGATTTAGGTCGGCTAGGTAAAGGATCTTGCTGGTAGCGGACTGGAGAGCCAGACTGGGAACGGTACAAACACACACTCTCCACTGGGGGGCTAGCCCTGAAGGGAACCCCACGCCGAAGAGGGGAAGATGGAGGACTCTGGTAGTCCATTCCCTGGTTACCTCCGCTGCCCATGGGTGGAGGGCTAAACCGGTAGGAAGACTGATGGGCAGGTGAGGTGTGGGGTGGACTCTGGCGGTAGTGGGAGCTTTGATGTGTGGGGGAGATACATGGGGAGGTTGACTGATAACTGTGATGGGTAGGGGATGACATGGACGAGGAACTCGGGTGGAACTCAAAGGCCTGCCCACCAGATAGGTAGCCGGTATCATGATGAGCTGGTGAGAGGGGCGGGCTACGTAAATTGGCAATGTTTGAGCGAATGTCAGTGGCAAGGCCAATGGAGACAGCTTCTAGCTCTTGTTCCAGGAAGTCATCATCCTCGAACAAGTCTTGGACAGGTTCCATATCATCTAGTCTTGGCTCAGGTGGAGGGGTGTGATGAGGGGGCTCCTCATCTTCTTCTACTGGTAAGGGAGATGGAGGTGGAGATGGTGGAGGCTCAAGCTCTGGTTCCTCTGGTTGGGTAACTTGCCTATACTCCTCCTCCACACGCTGAAGAAGGCGCTGGATCTCACGATTGTTTGGACACAGCTTCATAGCATTCCTCAGGTCTTCTAGAGCTTCAGCGAACTGCCTATAGAGTAAAAAAGAAATACTGCTCTTAATATGTACTGATAATATAAGTAAATATAAATTAGATGATAGCATTTTCAGTGGCATGTAAGACCGCTACCTGCTGCTACGCTTGGCACGGGCTCTAGCATAGTATGCTTCATATGACTTAGGCTTCAGTTCCAGGGCTTTAGTAGCAAACTCTTCCGCCATTCCAAAGTCCTAAGAAAAGAAACAAGAAATCTTTATATGCATGTATTTGTTCCACAGTTGCATACTAACAAGGATCTAAGAACATGTTGCATGAAGTTATAAAACTGGTATTATAACAATAGACCCAAAATAAGGTGACTGGGCATTACACAGTATTATGACTAGATCTTTATTGGTAGCACTAAGAGTGAGATTTAGATTATTTTTAGCTGTGTTCGTTCTATTCTCACATTCATTTTCCTCCGGCAGCGAGACAGGTTCAAGAACAAGGACACTTTGAGTTCCTTGAAGGTCTTCAGGTCCTCACTTAATCCTTCACGGGGAAATTTCTTCAGAGCGTACTGATAGCGCTGAGCCGCCTCCTTCACTTTACCCTTCTGTAGCAGGAAAGGCAACAGACTGTGTTAAGGACTCAGCTTCTGTCAAAACTGCGCAAACTGCAATGGTCAATTTTAAGTAAATCTGACCTTGTAGAAGCCATCTCCTTCCTCTAAGAGTTTACTCAGTAGGATAATCATGATGTCGGGTTTCGATGTCGCCATTGCCCAGGTGGCAGGACCTAGAGGGTAACATGATGTTTGATGGGTCAAAGGGAGAAATTGAAGGGTTGAGAGGAAAGGAGGAGGAAGAAGAGCGCAAACAGATAATGCAATGGACAACAGGATGAGGAGAGAAGATGCCTTCTGCGTGATCTCAGATTCTCATTCCCTATAACCTTTAATTTTGGTACATAACGTTACTGTTTCAGTTTGACAATTATACAATTTTACATTTTACAATCTCATTAAATGTCTGGTTGAGAAGCCTGGTTGTAATAAATAGATGAGTACAGAGATAGACAGAGCAGGCAGGCACACTGCACACAAAAAAAACGGACAAAATTCTTACTATCCTTATTGATTTACAATCCTAAAAAATGTTTACACAGTTACAACAGTTTACAGTGCTAGTTAACCCTGCAGCACCAAAACATGCTAGCGAACACAGAACATAGAAAAGAGAGCTATCCTGATGCCTGAAGGAAAGCAAGATGCGAACAGGCCAAGCGCGAGCATTACCTCCTTTGTGCCGACTCGGCAGCGTCTGGCATCCTGTGGCCAGAGGTTCAGGGGTGTAAAAGCGAGTAAATGCGGATAAAGGTTGCAGCAAGGGTGGAATGGAGTGGTTGGCACAACCAGAAGTGATGATCAGAGTGGAGTGTTTGAGTGGAAGAAAGAGGAAGTTAAGAGAGATGCAGTGGTCGTGGAAGAAAGATAGAAGGGAACACAAAAAAGCAGCAGTGAGAGGCGGGGAATAGGAGCTTTAGCTAAAGAATACAAAATGAAATAGCTTAAACACCAGCAGCCATAACAACGTTGAACAATGAGGAACCAACAGTTAGGTTAAAATAGTCCCTATTTAAACAACACGTATATCTGTAGTATATCTGTATATTTTACACAGATCTCAGTAATTTTGGATTTTGGATTAAGTATTTTTGTGTATTGGCTATTGAAAATCAGGCAACTGATAGTTTCAAGTAATTCACCAGGTCTAAAAATAATTATAACTATATATAGACATATATACCATTTTCTCCAGAAATATTGGCACCCCACTCAAAAACAGTTGTATAAAATAAAAGCTGCATATATGTTTTATACTTCCATATCTTTTTCAAAATGTAATTGCTTTACCAAGGTATCTAATCCAGAGTTTTCATTCATGTGTTCATGTGTTTCAGTTCCTTGTTTCTTTGTTCTTTTAATATTTTGTACTTTGTGTTTTTGTTTAATAAAATCTTACTGCATGTGGATCCGATGCAAAGTCCTGTGGTCCCGGAGGTTTCTGTTCCTGAGGTTCTGCCCTTGGAGTTTGCTCTGACGGTGGTGGCTGCTGCCCTACTGTGTGCTGTTCTCCGCACCAGAGGCTGTTTCTGAACCCACTGAGCTCCCTGCCTCATCCAAGATGACCGCTTCTGAGTTCCCTTCCTCTTCCAAGATGGCCGCCTCTGAGCTTCCTGCCTCCTCCAAGATGGCAGCCTCTGAGCTCTGCCTCATCCAAGATGGCCGCCTCTGAGCTCCCTGCCTCGTCCACGGCCCAGGCCCACCTCTGCTCCACAGCCCTAGCCCGCCTCTGCTCCTCGGCCCTAGCCCTGTTCCCCTTTATGGGCCTGGCCCTCCGTCCTGCCCCCTGTTCCGCCTCTGCTCCACCACCCTCCTGGACCTTCGTTTTTGCAAGCGTATGGAAGCCGCTCTTAAGGGGGGGGCTCTGTCACGATCCCAGTCCGTGTTTCCCCTATGTTTGTGAACTTTTATGTTACTTCCAGTTCTGTGCCATGTTTTGTAGTCCTTTTTAGTTTTTTATTGATAATTAGTTTCTCCAGGTGTGTCTTGTTATCTTGTTAGTTTCTATATATTTAAACCCCAGCGTTTCCTTTGTCTAGTGTGAGTCGTTGTATGTCTGGTCCTGTTCCCAGTGTATTTCCTCAGTGTCCTTTGGATTAATTTAAGTCCTTGTTTCTTTGTTCTTTATTATTTTGTACTTTGTGTTTTTGTTTATTAAAATCTTACTGCATGTGGATCTGATGCCCTGCCTGGTTCATGCCTCGTTACAGAGACACAGCACAAGCCGCTAAATATTCCTTTTATTTCAAGCCACGAATATTTAAATCACCTCTCAACAGAAGAAAAACTAGATATGAACACAAACTGCAAGTTTCAGGCCCTTGCGATCCATATAAACCACCCGCCACCATATTTTAACCACAAAAAATGCCAGATTCCTGTCAGAGCTCTTATGTCGTATTGTATCATATATTATATCATATTAATAAATAACAATAAAGTTCAGTTGGAACACAAGTTTAATACTCTTAGTACTATATAATTGTCGAATAAAAGTCAACAGGATTTGCAAATCATTGCATTTTCAATTTAACACTGCATTACAAAACATTAGCTAACTTTAACTTAAGAGTTAGTGTAAATGATCACAGTAATAGACTGTCTCGTCCGTGACAATAATTTATGTAAAAAATGATGTACATATGATTTATATATGGCTAAAAATACATATGATTTTTGATTTATGACACCCCAAATAATAATTTGCATAAAATTATATACTGTAAGCAATCTGCATCTTTGAGGAAAACATCCTTCTTATACCTAGTCCTCAGAGACACATTTTTATTTTTACCATTTTAAATTGCTTTACTGTTCTATTACTTGCTTTCCCACGGTTACACATGTTTAAAATTTCTGTCATCATTAACAAAACTGCAGACGAAGAAAAGCACCTGCTGCCCATTCTGATTCATTGATGCTTTGGGGCTGGTTTGCTGTTTGTGGTCCAGGTGCTCTAGTAAAGATAAATGGCACAATGAATTTGACTAAATACCTGAGCCAGGATTTGAAGGCTAAAAAACAACCTGCAGAATCTTTGCTTATTTTCATGAAGGGTGCCAACATTTTTGGAGTTGACTGTATATTTTATCACTCTTTATCTGTTGAGCAGTTCAAATGTCAAGTTGGGCTATCGATAACACGGACATAAAAAAGAAACAGGAAAAGAAATTTCTGTGAAAACAAAATGCATTACGTGGAGTGAGACGTCCAGAGACATGTTAACGAAAAGCGGTTGCGATAACTGATGTCAAGCACAGAACAGCAGGACGCTAGAGCAGCTGAGCACAAGCTGAACTACATGAAAACACATAAACGCTCATACACCTCACCACACATTCACAAAGACTCAACAGCCTGTAAACTGCCATACCAATTTTGGCTCCTTTCTTTAGAAGAGCAACCACTACTGAGGTGTTTCTGCAGCCCACAGCTCGATCCAAAGGTCTCATCCCACTGTAGTCAACATGCTCTATTAATGCCCCGTGATCCACCAGAAACTGCACCTGAGAGAGAGCAGCAAAAGAAAAAGTCATTTTGTAATCAGTGGCGGAGCTAGAGGGGGGTCCAAGGTGACACTGAACACCCCTGACAATTGGTCACCCTGAGTGCCACCCCAAAATTTGATTCGCTATTTATGTTGATTGACATCTGATTTCATCTCTCGTTGAACAAAGCTTTTATTTTGACATTCAGCGGCAGTGCTTGCACGTGACGTCACCGCACACGAAAGTCAAGCGAGTCAGCGTTTTTCGCTATCTTTACTTTGTTTAGAACGGAAAAAAAGTTGTTGTGAGAAGGATTGTACAGCGTGAAATCTGAGATTTCTTTTTAAAGACTGACGAAAGATAGAAAAGAAGCAAATGGATCGCTGTGATTTGCTAAACAAATGGAATATTAAAACATACACGCTTGCTAGCCATTTCAAGTCAGACTCAGCCAGGTAAGTTTTTTTGATGAATCATACCATTATTGTGTTATCTACCTACTTTCTAACGTTACACTTTTAAATGTTGCGTAAATGTAAAGTTTTCCCAGCATTTTCTAATCTTAGAATGTTTGTATCTCCTCTTTGCTCCGCCTCTCTGAAACGCGCAGATTTTTTACAAAGCTCATCGCTCTGAAAAGCGAGGTGTGCTATGATTGGCCAGTTAACCAGTGTGTAGTGATTGGTCGAATACTGCAAGCGTGTGATGAAATGTAACGCCTCTTACCATATTTGGAACATCAGGTTCCAAAGCAATTGTACTGACAGGTACGCCCACCTTACTTGCGTATGCAACTGACGTAGATTTGTGGTTACACGAGGCGTTTCAGGCAGGTCTGGGTGAGCATTTGCTTTTAGATAGAATGCATCATTTGTGTTTATTAAGTGTCTAATACATGCATGGGCAACTTATAACATACCAGAGACACAGCAAAACACGTATTCACGCCATATGACCCCTTTAAAGGTGCCATGAATTAAAACCACAATTTTAACCTGAGCTTTTGTTATATAAGAGGGAATCGTATTCACGCGAACATCCTGTAAGTGTCAGAACTGAAAACGCCCTTGTTACTGAGATTACGACTGTTATTGACACCAGGCCCAGCGAACGCCAGGTCCTGGAATGCACCTGATAGGTTGAACACCGCCTCCACAGAAGAATATCAACGACTACTTCTCTAGCCCCGCCCACTGGTTCGCGCATGACAGTACTGAAGTAACACAAGTTGCGCGGAACCAGATCGAGCGAGCAAGCAATAAACATGCTGTTAAAGATTGCAAAATATTGTGGAGTCAGTGCCTGATTGTGGAAGAACACAGTCGCTGCATAACCTTTCTTCAGATTCCCACATTAGTAATGCGTGGTTGAAGTTTATTTTTAAAGACGTTTCAGCTCACGTGGGTAAAACATTTCCGCGGATTCCTTTGTGAACAAGGCAGAGGTCGACGATGGATTTGCGGAGAGACTAAAATTAAAAAGCAGTGCTGTGCCGTCAATATTGGATACGATAGGAATGGCGCAGCAATCTTATGTGAGTACAACATTTTTGTACTATGCATCACTATTCATTTGTTAGAGATCGCTTGGTATGCCCTGAAATACAGATGTGGGGAGTAGTGCTAATCCTGTGCGAATAGGGCGAATGTGTAACCTAACGTTACGTGTCTAACCAAATTCACAGAAGGCTCCAACTAAGTTTACTACGCAAACTGCTATCCAATCATAGCAGTGGGCGTTTACTTTCAAGTCTTCATGGCGGAACGCCCATTCAAACTGATCGTTTGTCGAGCCGGCCTCAAAACCCAGGTAGAAAATAGCCTATTACTTATTGATTTTGATGTTTTTTAATGTAAAAACCACGCAAATGTCATAAGTAGACCTCATACAACAGTATAAAACAATAAACAAGCCAGTTCATCACACCTTTAAAATAAACAATTTATCAGGGTTAAACTATGTTTTCAACATTTTCATTATTAGGATTACATTAATCTGCTTATGTTGTGCAATTGTTTTGTCCTCTGGGAAGTAAATTATCACTTGTACCTCTAATCAGCAATCCTAGGATTTATTCATTTATAATTCGATGCCAGGTCAGGGTTACACACACATTTTCGGTCATGGTCTGTGGACCCCCTGAAGTAGCCTTTATAATGTCTTCTACTATTTAAGCTACTTTTCTCATATAACCATTTATTCAGGTGTTACAATAGAATAAAGTTGAGATTTTACACCGCTGCACAGCCCCGATTTAAATCCATCACAAGATTTCAATTCACCCAAAATGAAAGCTCTGTCATCATTTCCTCACCCTCCTGTATGACCTACTGTATGTTCATCTGCAGAACACAAAAAAAGATATTTTAAAGAATGTTGGTAACAGAAAACCGTTGGTCCCCATTGACTTGGATGGCATTGGTTTTGTGTCCATACAATAGAAGTAAAACGGGACCAACAGTTTTTGTTAACCAACATTCTTTAAATATCTTCTTTTGTATACAGAATTGTTGGGTAAACTACCTAGTTAAGAGAATACAAACAAAATGCGCTTACCACTTCTGAGTCCCCATAAAATGCAGCCAGGTCAAGAGGAGTTCGTCCATTTTTATCTGCATGGTCTGCTGTCGCGCCCCTTTCCACCAAGCAGCGAACGACAGACAGATGTCCTTTCAAACATGCCCAACTGAGTGCAGTGAGTCCCTCCTTATCCGTAAGATCCATTAGTGCACCTAAACATGAAAAATGTCATCATAATTTCCTGCTTTTACTTTTGAACCATCTGTAGTGTACTAATATGCATTTACTGTAAATCTGCATCGCAACAATGGAAAACTGTTCAAATTGTTAACTTTCGCAGAAGAATTCAGAGTTTTATTTACCCTGAGCCAATAGGAAATCAACCGTGTCCACATGTCCTTCTGATGCAGCCATCATGAGCGGACTACGCCCCTGTTTATCGGCCAAATTCACATCGGCCCCATGACTCACCAACAGGTCCACAATCTAAAACAGAAAGCGCCTCTGAAAAAATGTACCTTATCTGTCGGTCCTCAAAGTATTAAGAAGCATTTCGTACTGACCTGCCAGTGCCCTTGATGCACAGAACTGAAAAGTGGCAGAACCCCTCTTCTGTTGGGCTGGGTCACAGAAGAGCCCTGCTCCAATAGCAGTCGACAGACATCCAGCTTTCCTCGCCCTGCTGCAGCTGATAATGCTGATGGGAAGAGGAGAATAAAGCTGTCAAACATGCTGAAATACTGACAACTAATAGAAACCCTTATGGTCAGACAACATTTGAAGAACAGATCAAATGTGAAATTAAAGGTTTTACCTGTTTCACCCCATAAGGTATCATAGCAGTTAATCTGAGCACTTTGAACATCCACTTCATGCCTCTCAGGCAAATCCAAAAGATAAGAAACAATCTGAAGGACATGGAGAATTAGTAGCTATTTAAGCAAGGAAAAACAAGTGGGTAAAAAAACAAACGAACAGAAAAATAACGTACCTCTGTATAACCCATACTCGCTGCTGCGATAAGGGCCTGTTGTACTGCAAGACTCTTACTGAAGGCCGCAAGTTGTGGTGATGTCTGTGGCTTAGCTTGCACTTCTGTCTGCTGTTCTGACTCTTCCCGAGTCTCCTCTTGCTCTTCCGAATGGCTCTCTGGCTTCTGCTCTGACACTTCTGGTGAATCAGCCTGTTCTGCGGTCTGCTCAGGGCTGGAGGGTTGGGATATCTGGGGCGTGTCCTGTGTAGGGGAGGGCGTGTCCTGGGGCTCTGTGGGAGAGAGTGTGTCTTGTGGCTGCATCGGAGAGGGCGTGTCCTGGGACTGAGTTGGGGAGGGGGTTTGAAGTTGTGTCTGATGACCATCAGAGCCCCAGTCATTCTTAATTAGAAACTTCACCACCTCCAGGTGACCCCTAAGAGCAGCGTGCACAAGGGCACACTGGCCATTTTTGTCTAAGTGATCCAGCTATGGTGAAGACAGACAGACAGAAATAAACACACTTCATAAACGTCATTACATTAGCTTATTTAAAGGGGTCATATGGCACGAATACGTGTTTTTCTGTGTGTTTGGTGCGTTATAAGTTGTCCATGCATATATTAGACACGTAAAATTGCAAAAATTAAAGTGTGGGAACAAAAGATGCATTCTATGTAAGAGCGAATGCTCACCCAGACCTGCCTGAAACGCCTCGTGTAACCACACCCCCACAAATCTACGTCAGTTGGTGTTCTGATTTGACTAAGACCGCCCAAATGTATACGCAAGTAAGGTGGGCGTACCTGTCAGTACAATTGCTTTGGAACCTGATGTACCAAATATGGTAAGAAGCGTTACATTTCCATTACACGCTTGCAGTATTCGACCAATCACAACGCACTGGTTAACTGGCCAATCATAGCACACCTCGCTTTCAGAGCCATGAGCTTTTAAAAAATCTGCGCGTTTCAGAGAGGCGGGGCAAAGAGGAGATACAAACATGCACGGTATGTGGAAAATACAGCGTTTTTGAACCTTAAATCGTGTATACACATTGCATTCCATCTAAAACGAACCATAATATTCGCTTTAGCCGTGTCATATGACCCCTTTAAACAATTAATTATAGGTTGTAGGCAAACTGTTATATTCACTGTTGGGGAGTAGCTAATCTCAATCTTAAACGTCAATTGACTGGGTTAACCATTTTTTATCAGTGAGATGGGCAACAAATACATCTTTACAAGGCTCTTATTTTCCTTTTTTGTAAACTATTACAATTTCAGCCTCAGAGGAAAATCTAGTCACTGAATTTGAGATTATTTGCAGGGTTTGTGTGGTCAGTTCTTTGAAGGATATTTTTGAGGCACTTAGCAACAACTATAATAAATACAAGCAGAACTGTACAGTATATACTGCATTGTTCTCTGGGCTACTTCTCATTTCATCTACCTGTCTATGCAAATAAAAAAATCTTTTGAAATTTCGATCAGCTTTTTCCTAAGTTTCCTAAGTTTTTGGACAGAATAAGCAGTAAAGTGGACCAGACCACAGTTATTACTAAAACTCTTAAAACATTTCCGTTAACTGAAATCAAATAAAAAATCCGACCCAGAGCACCCGCAATGACCTTCGTCGCACGAGGCGCGAGGCCGGTGCGCAGCCGGGTCGGTCTTCCCATCAATCAGATCTTAATGCTTTGACTTATGACCTGATGGGTCGCCATAGCATTATGAACCCGATGGACCGCCATAGCGTGGAGGGCAGAGGCAGTTTAACCCACAGCATCGGAAGTCTTCGACACGAGTGTCAAAGAGCTTACATGCCCTGGAAGGGTGCCTTGGTCAACCCCTCCAAGTGGCAGTGTCTGCGGTGCACCACGACTGCACATTCCACCTGGGGGACGTCGACATATCCCTTAGCTGCCCCACCGTCCAGGGAAGTAACAGCTCCTGAGCCCGTCAGACGGGAATGCGCCGCGATCGGCATATTCCACGTCTCTGTGAGCTCCTCATGCACCTCCAAGTCAGCCGAAGCGGGCAAGCACGGCCGTCATCTCTGCGTCGCCTCGTCTTGGGCTCGACCGCCCGGGGGACATCCATGGGAATCCCCAATCACCCCCGCCGCTCGCCGAAGTGGTCGACCTCGCCGAAGCGGCAGTCGAACTCGCTCAGGAAGCAGACGGGGTTGCGGCTACATTCCGGAGAACGTAGCCAACCGTGACCTCCTGATCTCGTGCCCGTCGGACTCGGGGATGAGTCTGTCATACCCAAGAACACAGCTGCAAGACATGCCTGAAGACAGCGCAGACTGTGAGAGGAAATTTGCTCTTTTAGAAATATCTGCGGCTCGCTGCCGAGACGCCCAGGGCAAGTCCGCTACCGAGAGGGAGAAATACGCTGCTTCGCGACGTAAATCCAGCAGTCTGGAAGAAATCTCAAAGAGATGGAGCGCTTGACATGTACGTCATGCAGGTTCCGAAGAACAAAGGATGAGTGAATGACCACCGCCACCTCCCTTTTATACCCGTATGCACGGGGCAGGGACTGGCATGCGTGTGCCATTCGCCAAAGCCCATTGGCATTTTAAATTCCTCTCGGAGATGATAGGTTCTCAAGATCAAACCCCAGTCTGTCTCGCAACACAACGTCGAGAGACCGACTGAAGGGGAACACCATACAATGGTGTGTCGTATACATCAGACTCTTGCATACCTTTGCTTTTCTCTTGCAGAGGGCAGTAACTATCGCCAGGTGTCCCGCAGCAGCTGCGTAGCCCAGAGGAGTGAGGCCGCTCTCGGATGCAGAATCTACAGTGGCGCCGTATTCCAGCAACAGGTTCACCATATCCATGTAGCCGAGATGTGCATGCACACAAAACACTGGAGCGTTGTTCAGTACCTCTGTACGATAGTTCACGTTAGCACCGCCCAATATCAGCAATCGCGACACCTAAAAGAGTTGAAAAAGTTGACTTGTAGCACCAATTAAGGTACTAAGGAAAAATCCAAAAGTAAACAATGACACCTTTATGGAGACGTACCTTTATGTTAGGAGTATAAAGGTTTCTAAGTGATGAAAGGGCAGTAGATAAACTCTCTGTACTGTATGACACCCACAACCCTTGCAAGATGGATGAAGAAACTCCAACCTTCTTACTCAGGCCCTACAGAATCATGGAAGAAAATTATTGAATGATTATAGTAGTCTCAATGCATTTAAGTATTACATCTAAAGCATGAGTATTATGATCTGCTATGACATGCATGCATAAAATGCTTTACCTTGAATATGTGTGCTTTAAGTATGTGGTGGCCCAACTCAATTGTCTGTTGTCTGTTTAGTTTGTTTTCTTGTCTAGAGAACCAAAAAGCCAGTAGAGTATGGCCATTCCTTAAAAAAAGAAAGAGAACCAGTATAAGAACAAATTAATCAAAAAAGTTGCATGCAGGGACTTTTTGCCACAGCTGGTAATAGCCAAATTGGCCAGTGCACAAATTCTAACATATTCGCTGCTGTCCTTCTGAAACCTCGTATCTCCATATTTTGTGATTTCTATTTTTTGCCATAAATAATTATTATTGGTCTCCTTTTTGGTCTAACCAATAAATCTAACCAATAAAACGTATTTAAAAAGTGTTTGTCAACTTTGACTAGACAGTATTTAAACATTTAAAATTTGCAGTGTTTTCCATTTCCTAAAATACAGCGAATTTGGACATCCAAGGTTTTGGAAGGACAGTGACAATATGTTTTTAGTAGTCGGCTTGTATGCTAGATTAAGGCGGAAGTATGGTCCGTCCGTCTGCGTCCGCGCGCCGTCCGCATGACGCAATTTTCGTCATCAGAAGGGTCCGCGGTCGTCCGCACACCTCGTCCGCATGTAGCCCATTTCTTTAAACGTGCCGCGTACAACAACGCATGCGCGAAAAAGTGCTCTAGTCCACTAGGGGTCAATACACACACAGAAAGTGTGCAGTGTGTCGTTGTCGAAGAAGAATGATACAAAACCAACACGCTGAAACCAATAACAGTAAGCTTAGAAGCATATCCTTCTCCATACTGTTTGGTTGTTGTTCTTGTTGTCTTGCTGTTCGCTCAGATTTTTTGCAATGGCTGAAACACTTCCTCAATCATTAATTTGCAGTGGGTCTGTAAATGACGCGACTCAGCGCTGCCCTCTGACGGTCTGGTAGAGCACACATACTCATTTGTATTGCGCATGTGTTAAACTCGGACGTCCACGCTAAATCCGTGATGAGTATGCGCAGGAAGCTGTGCGGATGCATTTGTGCGTGAGACAGACACGGACGCGGAAAGTCAAGTATGCCCGCGGCTTTAGTCCGAAAAATCATTTTGGGATATTAGAGAACCAGCTTGAATTTTACTTTTTTGCAGCAGGGAGATGTATTTATTTACCAAACGATTTTATTAGCATTTCATTTCAACCAGGTAAAACAAGCTCATGTTTTTAGCTTTTCTGTAGTTTATGGCTGTGCTAACCTGGGATCGCACAAAAACTTGGTCTTCTCTCCCTCCTCCCTCCATATCAACCATTCCCTAAAGGAAGGGTGCACAAACATGCGTGTTCCATCTCGTCTTTTCACAAGGAACACTGACAGGTTCTCTATCCTCTGCTGAAAGTCTTCCCATTCCAGGGTGCCCTTCAGAGAGCCGGCATTGATGGCTTGATAGATCTGTTCGTCTGTAAGAGGGTGCAGTGAGGCCAAGGCCACGTTGAGTAGCGGCAGGGCCCTTTCAAAGGACGACTGTGTCGGGAAGCGCATATTACATTGTAGAAGGTAGACTTCGGATAGGCTGACTGGGACAACCTTGTAGTTGGAGCTTTTGAGGACCAGGTAGCCACGCTCTATCAGGTCAAAGGTAAGCTTTAGGTAAAGAAGCGAGCCTTGGCTGAGGGCTTTCAGATGGGAACTGAGCTTGCCAAAGCTGGTGTTGTCCATTTTGCCATTAAGGGAGATGTTATTCTGGATCTCTGCACTGCTGTGGATGCGATGCAGGATGTAGCCCTGCAAATCCTGGTCAATGGCATCATTTTCATCTAGGCCATCAAGAGAAATTTGGTGGAAAGGGAGAGGTTTGGTGATTTCCTACAAGAAAGATGTGGAGATTTAGTAATTCAAAGAAAAATGGATTTCACATAAATAAGGTTATAATTTATTGTTGACCTTTCAAGCTAAATTTGATGTGGCGGACATCATAGTATGAAAATTGTGTTTACCTGCAAGGAGGTTCTGACAGTCACCACCAGTTTGAGCCACGCTGGGAACTTGCTGATAGTTTTACAGAGAAAAGAGACGATCGTGTCACCATAGTCTGGTTTGTGGAACTCTGCTTCATTTAGACCATCAATGAGGATGATGAAGTCTTCATCAGCAGTGATCTTCCTCTCTGAAAGATAAACAGTTTGACTTTCACACTCTATTCACGTAACACTTTTACAATCATAGTAACACAACTACGGGAATTAAGTTCAGACTGAAGAAAATTCGAAATAATTCAAACTACAGAATCTATAATGCAGGCACTTCAATTTATGCATATTTTCGGAGCTTTCATACCTTTATAAAGTGCATCCAGAGGTTCGAGCACCCCTCGTCTGAAGGCAGTGGGCGGATCTTGGACACAAGCCCGCAGACTGAGCATGCTCTGTATGTGAGGCTCCTTCAACAGCAGTTCTCTGTATGCGGCGAGCTGTGGTGAGCGGCACAGCAGCGCTGCCACGTTGTGTACGAACTCGGGCACCAGACAGGTGTAGGCGTTATCTGCTTGGCAGTAGTGATATGCCACAACCTGCAGAGGGCAGCAGAGAAGAAGAGAGTTAGAGAGGACAGAGATTTTTGCTGATCTGGAGCCAGCTGGCTGTAATTACAAAATTATTATGAGATGTTCGAATTGGTGTTTAAAATATCATGTGTGATAATAGTATCCAAATTCAAAGCTGGAAAAGATATACAGGACTGCAGCTGAGCTTCTTTATTGGTCCCCTGAGAATGGCGAAGGGCTGAATTGCAAACTCTTGGTCAGTTTGGAACAGGGTCCTGACAAGTCTTTCATCAAGAGTTTCGGTGGGATGCCTGTGCTTGAGACAAGTGCACTTAATTGGTTCCATTAAAGTAATAATTCGTTTAATTAGTTGCAAGCACAGAGGCGGTATAGTGAGGATTTCAAGAGGTGTCAACATTTGGGCAAGAAAATATTAAAAATACAAAATATAACTAAACAAGGTAATTATTATTTATAAATGAAAACTTCTAGAAAATCAAAAATAGCCATTTTAAACATTTCGTTAACAAAAGAATAATGCAAATAAGCAACAACAAATGAAAACTAATTGTAATTGTATAATTTTAAAGAGCCTATAATAAAAAAAATAGAATTATAAAACCAATAATTTTGTTTTCTTGCTTTTAATCAATACTGAATGGTCTAGTTCAATTAATTATTATTTAATGAATTATTTGTGAATTATTTCATTCAGCAAACCTGGAATTAGTTATATGGACGGTTTCATTGGACCAGAGAGCCTGGACTATATTTAATTTAATTTAATTTATGTTAATATTAATTTGTATTATTTTATTGTAAAATAATTGTATTAAGTAAACGATTTGTTGAATTTTGTTTTATGTTTATTTTATTAAATAAACAATTTGTTGAATGGGTCCTGTAGTTTGGTCGCATTTAAAGAAACTGTTTGGTACATTGACATCTAGCGGTTGAGCTTGGTATCGCAGTCTAAAGTCAAAATATTGGAGAGACAAGTTTAGCCAAGTAACGGTTCTTCTTGGTTTCTTTTGCTTGTTATCAGACATAAACTACAGGCAACTCTATCGTTTGTGAATGTGTACCGGAAGTTAACTGCAGTCCACGAATGCGAGCAGTAACGTTTTTTTATGTTGTCACTTTGAAACCGTCTATAGCTCTTTGAAAGCACAAATCAAACTACAGGTGGAGAAAATGTCAGAGGGATGAAACAGATCAGACAGAGAATCAACAATATGAGAATTCTAATTTATTCTCACAAATGTTTCCTAAGAATTTAAACCACCCAGAAAGGGCAAAGAGAGAGCGAGAGAGTTGATTATTAATGCATTGACTTAACTAGATCTAATAGCTTGGCAAGGAAATTGCTTTCTGGCTGAATAAATATTTTATGAGGCTCACTGGCAAACTAACTTTCTTTTTTAAACATATCTGCATAATGCAATAGCTGTGATTGAGACAGCAAGCCTGGACAGGTTGAGACAGGGCTTTTGTCTGTGTGTGTGTGTTCAAAGGAAGCAGTTGTAGTTGTCTACAAATGTTATTGTTGTATATGCATTATTAAGGCTTATACCACGGAGCTGTTGAAAGCTTCAATCTGATCGGTTGACAAACGTTCTATGGGTATGCGTTTATTAAGTAGCACAGGAATATTTGTGTCAAAAGCCAACAAAACACTGTATGGATCAAAATGATCGATTTTTCTTTTATGCCCAGAATCATTAGGATATTAAGTAAAGATCATGTTCTATTAAGATATTTTGTACATTTCCTACTGTAAATACTGTATATCAAAACTTTATTTTTGTGAGTGGAAGCAACAAAATCGCTGACAAAAATGGCCACGGTTGCTGCTGCCCGCTATATGAGAATTACCCACTCAAGTTTGGTATCTTTGTAAAGTTTAGAATTTTTGTAAAGCCAAGAAGAACCGTTACTTGGCTAAACTTGTCTCTCCAATATTTAGACTTTAGACTGCAATACCAAGCTCAACCGCTAGATGTCAAACTACAGGACCCATTCAACAAATTGTTTATTTAATAAAATAATACCTCAAAACCATGAGGCTTAGTGCAGTTTCGTTTCAATAAACAAAGCATTTCAAAAACAAGAAATCGACTGAAATCGAATAAATAAAATAACTGAATAGAAAAACAAAATGCATTAATAAACACTGCAGCCTACTGGTTTGTTTTCCTCTTCATGCAGCTTAAAACTGATAACAGATATATTTTCATAGACCTACTTTTTCAAAAGTTTGCGTGATTTTTTTTACTGCTGAAGATAGAAACAATACGAGAAATAAATAATTGATCTTCACTGGCTTTTCTGTCACATTATTGCAAACACGCAGGTGTGCGCGCGCGGTCTCTTGCTCTCTCTCTCACACACACGCATGCGCACACACACGCGCACACACACACACCAAGTAGAAGTGGCTCAAGCTTCCGAGTCAGTTCGCTCTAATGGACGCTTGAAAAGAGATGCGCAAGAAAGTAGTCCTTCCTACCACCATCATAACATGACAAACGTTGACATTAAACATTTGAACAATGTCCTGTGGTGTGGTAACCGTGGTATAAGCAGAATTATTGACTCCGCTCCGTTCAACTATTCGAAAGTTAATGCACACCCGAGGTGTAACGGCCCGTCGTCAATGAATCCTTACAAAAAGTAAGAGAACCACGTGTGGGTGTGTTTGTTCACCTGCGAGGCAAGCCTCCTCATGGCCTCCTCCTGTCTCCTCTTCATTTCGGGAGTTCCAGGGCAACTTCCTCCTAGTGTACCATGGGAAGGCTGCGGCTGGGTGAGAGGTATACTGTCTCCATCTGACCACAGACGTACGAGAAAACCATCATTCATTTCAATCATATTATAAAACGACAGACTTCTTTCTTTCCCTCAACATGACATATGAAGTGGTGCTTGTATAGGCAAGATTTGAACAAACCGCTAGGTATTGAACGGTCATGTGGAACCGTCTGTGCTACATACACAAATAATACCTCAAACCATGAGGCTTATTGTTACTTTCGAAAGTGACAGGCTTTATGATTTTCATCTATTGGTGGATAAAACAACCAACCAACCAGAAAACACACACATTTTCATTAAAGAAAAATGTTGTTTGTATATCATTCTCCCTATTCTTTCTTCTGTACCAGCTTACTGTAGAATACGCCGTGGCACTAGTAAAACATTGCCCAATATAGCAACTTTGGTTTAACCAATGGTGGGTGTGGTATTGGGTAACTGTGTGGTAACTTTACAAATTTGTTCAGTACTATTAAATTAAAAAGGTTCAATGTAGAGTATAAAACCACTATACATGCAACGTAGCTGAACAAGTGCCTTGAGAAAGGTAAATATTTCGCTTTCACATAAACGTTTGGTACATACACTTGGCAAAAGGTCACGTATGGTAGTGTTTAACCTTACGTTTAGGTGAAGCTTGTGGGCTATCTGAGGCGATCTGTCGCATGCGGTTTCCATGGCAACTAAGAGCCACAAGGCGTGATATAATGGCCGTCTTGCCGTATCCAATGTTGCCCACCAGGACAACGCCACGATTGGTGGCAGAGTGGGCGGTGCGTAAGTAGGCGTCGATCTCTTGGAAGAGCCAATCACGACCAGTAAACACGGAATCCATTGTAATGCTGGGCACCTCGAAAAGCAAGGGCTTCAGAGCTATATCCTGCAGTCGGTATGGAGCAAATCGCACTGTGGATAAAGAGAAAGTATATCAAGTTAATCATGTTAAGGAATAAATAGTAATACTCTCCCATGTATACTACTAGTCAGGCATAGGGTAACTTACTTTAGTCAGTTTTAGACTAATAGTAAACTGATCAAATCTATGGAATAACTTTGGGAATTATGTTGTATAAGGAAAATTCTAAATAAATCAAACTGGTATACGTTGGCATCTTCAAGTCACCTTTATCCGACATTTTTGAAACAAATGTACCCTTAATGTTTTATAAACCAGCTTCTTGAGATTTCCCATGAGGTCATAAACATAATTAAAAGGGGTTCTTAAATATTGCACACTGGGCTCTTATTGGCTGCTTTTCTTGATTATTCAATTTCAAAAACATTTATAATATGCGGGTCAACGACGAAAAAGGGTTTAAGCATAACTGTGTAATACTGCTTTAAATAGTTGTTGTTAAAAAAATGATAGAAGCTTTCTGTTTAATTTAATTGCTTTTCTGAACAAAAAAATAAAGATCATAAATTTCCCCCTGATTTACAGAAGATGCCCACTAAAGTGTCATTCAGTGTAACAATCTTGTCAGGAATATTTACAACAAAAATCTATTTATGACATATTAAAAGACTAATTACTTTCATCCCAAATGCTAAGTAGTTGTAATTTTACATTTAAAAAATGTGCCTATATCCTAGGTTTTGCCCATTTGTCAATAAGATTTTTTTACACATTTAAAGCACAATAAAATGAATATGCTCCCTTATTCTTTTATATATATTTTTTATATGTACAAATCAGAACAAGCATGTTGTTTGAATTTGTACATAAATATTGTGTTACACTGACTGACAATGTAACATTATTTCAACTAAATTTTGACATTTTATTCTCCAAAAACTTAAAGTAGACATTTGACTTACATTTATTGTACTTTCTATGGACATAAAATCACTTTTGTACATTTCTTTTGATGGGGACATCTTTACGTCTTTGACCCATACATATTTAGTTGTGTGATAAAATAAATGAATGTTGTTACAATTACACTTAAATCATTTCATTTAAGAATACACTATCAGTCAAAAAGACCTTTTCAAGATCATAAAAAATCATGACATTTTAGTCAAGTGACCCTAAAGACCGGTAGCATACATGCACCCAGGGATTCACAAACAAACAAACAACACAAAATACAATCATATACATTTAAAAGACACCTACCCACATCCACAACCCTGTTCATACTAACAGCAACTCGTGTCATGTTTTTGGAAGTCAAGATATGTTTATGTGTCCAACTCGTTTTAAGCAGTGACAGAAAGCAGAGAGCTGCTAACTGAAATTTCACTATTCTCTTTTGTGATTCAATTTTCTTAAGCTACGGTCAAGTTGAAAAGCTCCGCAATTTTAGGGCATCCAGCAATGCACAGTAAATACCCAGCATGCCATGACCTGGCAATGTCTTGGCTCCTCCAATCGTTAGTTAGTGTGAACAGGGATGACTATAGTACACTGCTAATTTGTTCACATCACAATATAAAGTACGGCATTGCAGTTCCAAAAGATCACAGACCAAAACTGTAAGTCAGAGTAAAAAAAAACATTTCACACTGCACAGTAAAGGGACAGAGACTTTGCAAGAACTCACACTTACGTGACTGAGACTGCCAGGCATGACTGTTAGCGGAAGCTGAGACAGGCATAGACAAGTGACAAAAAGAGAAAGAGGCAGAGCTTGTACTGAAGAAGCAAATCACATAAAAACAACAAAAAACTGTCGCTGAGGGCATTTGACAGATATGAAAGACGACTGAGTTAAAAATGTGTGACAGAGGGGTCAAATCAGATAGGAAGTATTTTTCAGGTTTGAACTGGGCATATGTACCGGAAAGGTATGAAAATATATTTCCCTTACAAGAAAACAAAGGCAAATGTGGAGGAGTATTACAGTAATTAGATGATGTAATAATCAGCCAGTAGTACTAACTGATTTGATGATAGTGGAGCCATTGAGAGAGAGAGAGAGAGAGAGAGAGAGAGAGAGAGAGAGAGAGAGAGAGAGAGTCGCGATGACGGAAGTTCAAAAATTGTGTGGGTTATGCGATTCATGGAGCCTTCAGATAGTTCTAGGAAGTTATTTTTGTATCATTTCTTTAATTTATTTATTCATTAAACGACTTGCGTCTTTAAATGTGTTAACAGTTTACATCAATTGGTCTGTTTAGCCAACCCGAGCTCCATGCCTTACACATATTTTCCAAAATGCAATCTTCATACAACAGCCAAGAAAAAGGAACCTCTTAAGGGCATATTGCGTGTGAACAAAAATGCGTTCATCATGTAATCACCCTCATGTCATTTCAATCCTGCTTGACTTACTTTCTTCAGCAGAACGTAACGGAAGACTTTTTCTGGATCAAGAATGTCTTTTTTTTGTTTCTTACAAAAGAAAAAACATCATATACAGGTTATATATGACATGAGGGTAAACAAGC
This sequence comes from Triplophysa rosa, assembly GCF_024868665.1. Lineage (NCBI taxonomy): Eukaryota > Metazoa > Chordata > Actinopteri > Cypriniformes > Nemacheilidae > Triplophysa > Triplophysa rosa. The sequence continues at coordinate 20,917,305 of NC_079907.1, read as the reverse complement.
AATGATGACCTTTTTCTTTTTCAGCGAACTATCTCTTTCAAATGTTATATTGTATTGTTCCTGTAACTCAGCTAGTAGAACACAGCGCTAGGTTCAATTCCTAGAAAACAAAAACTGTAAATTGGTTTGCATAACATCTGCCAGATGAATAAATGCAGAACGCATTTCCTGTGTTTGTGGCTGCGTCTCTGGAAACACTATTAAAAACACAACCATGTGTATTTTGGTCACTACTATAATGAAACCATGGTATCAATATAACCAAATATATCAAATTTGAAACATTTCCATGGTACTGCCAGTTTAACAGTTTTTGTAACGGCACCACTGGGCTGCCAAAGGCAGAACGCTATACAATATGCACCTGATTTAGTGATGAGCATGCATGAAAGTAAATAGTAATCCAGTTAAGAGGTTAAATAATCGACCTTACATTACAGAGGCCATTGCATGGCCAATCACAAAGACTAGAGAGTTTTACATCAACAGATTAAAGTGCTGTGGTTATGTTACTCTCATGTTCCATTAAAAAGGAATGCTTGATAAAGCAATAAGCCCCAAGAAGCAGTGGGTCACAGTGCATTTTATAACAGCTAAGGGCGTTGTGGCACAACACAAAGCGGAGTCATTATAAATGCATTAGCTGTTATAAAATGCACTGTAACCCACTGCTTCGCAGGGCTTCTTGCTTTTATAAAGCGGTTATTCCATATGCGTAGCAAGGTTTCATAAAATAAAGTAAATAAAATGATATTTAGGCTAATAAATATTAGAAATTAGATATTTAAATCATGGCATTTTATAACGGCTTTAAACTCAAATCGTGGAATTTTATAACGGCTTTAAACTCGGCTCAGCCAATCAGAATCAAGGAACAGAACTGAACTTTATAAGGAACTGTAATGCGGTCAGCAGACCTGGAACACCTTCATAGGTGGGCATTTACTGAAAGTTAATGCATACCCATAGAACGTTTGTCAACCAATCAGATTGAAGCATTCAACGGCCCCGTGGTATAACTTGTAATATCTCTTCGCCAAGTTTAAACAACAGAAAGGTTATAGTGTAGCCTACAGGCCATCACCGCACACTGCACCCTGCTCGTTTATAACGTCGTGGTTGAGGGGGATAGAGGATTTGACGACATACTGTACTGATGCCCTCTGGTTTCTAATTAGCCAATGACGAAAAAGGATCAAGAGTGAGAAACTGAACTGTGTCCTCATCCAAACCTGTGTCTTTTTCCTTTATCCGTGTGTGTGTAGTTCCCTAGAGAGAGGTTAAACTCAACGTCTCGGTGGGCACACTGACACTGATACACAGAGACAGAGAGCGGATGGGGACACAACCTTGCCTTGTACAAACACTCGTACGGCAAAGATAAAGTGTGAGCGAATGAGACAGAGGAAGAAAGGTTTGAATATAGTGATTGATGGGGAGCATAATCTATGGACACATTTGGACATCAAACCAAATACAATGGTGAGCCGGTCTCCACGAAAGGTTTAAGGTGATGTAAAGCAGAGCAATTGAACTCATTATACAGGATGATGCTCACCTCTCAGGTCCTGCCCGGAGCGGCCCATAGCCATGTTTTGACGAGGCATTCGCAGGGAGGTGCGCAGTGGGGTGTGTCTTTGCTCATCCAGGTATGCCAGGTCCTCCAGATGGGCCGAACTGGTGGCTAAAAGGACAAAAGACACGTTAGGACACATCTGAGTAGACAATATCTGATGTTGTCCTATAGAGCAAACATCGCTATTGCTATTGATGACACTTGAAGTCAGAGAAACAAACCTTTAACTCTAAGAATTTTGGTGCTTTACTTGTTTATGTAATGGATATGCATGATACTCATAACACTTAGTGAGCAGTCTAAGAGGTTTTCATCTAGTGGATGATTCAAATAATGAAACAAATAGAATTACACTAAAAAAGCAAACCAGAATAGGCGATAATAAGCTAAATATGAATCTAGCAACCACCCAGGACACCCTAGAAACCGAAAGGCAATGCCTATCAACCACTCAGCTATTTCTTCAGAGTTAATGTATAAAGATAATAATATAAAGTAAACAGGATAAACAGAAGTTAAATTACAGTGCAATGGCTGTTCCTGTCACAGATTCACAAAAAAAGATCAAATTTACATGGTACAGGTCTTACACTGTGTCTACACTGGACAAAAAAACAATAAAACGCATTAGAACCCATGATCATTTTTTATTTTGTCCACACTGGTGTAGACACGGTGTTACGATGCGGTCATACTAGACTTTCACCACTGTGTATTTGGCATTGTGCAATACTATCCTTTAAGTTTCCCCCATCTTGGATTGTCCAAAAAGGTCACGCTGTGATGTATCAATCTTTTTTGGTCATATTTATACACATTTTCACAATACAAATTCACCGGTCAGAGTTAACCGAACTAGAATTTTGCCTAAACTTGCTTTTCCGGTCTGCTGCATTTATATGCATATTATTCATAAGTCAATATTAAAATTTGGTATAACGTTACTTTGATGTTGTTATTAATAACCAGTGTTGGTGTAACTAGTTACTAAGTAATTAGTTACTGTAATTTAATTACTTTCCCCTTGAAAAAGTAAAGTAAGGGATTACTCCTATTTTTTCTGTAATTTAATTACAGTTACTTCTGATGTAATTAAACTAAATACTTTGTGTAATATGTGTGTGTGCAATAGCGGAATTGACATCAAAATTCAAAGTCTAACTTTAAAATCCTTGCTTTAATGTATAATTCTCACATTTGTAATACTTTGGTCAGTAAATAAGAGTACTTTATGTAGTTTAATATTATTTATTTAAATTAATTAAAAGAGCCCCTTCATGCCTATCCTTGAATCACTTAACTAATCAAGGTTGATGTAGGATATAGAAAGTAATTAGTAATAAGTAACTAAATACTTTTTGGAGAGAGTAATTTGTACAGTAATCTAATTACACTATTGAATATGTAATTAGTAACTAGTAATTAATTACTTTTTCAGAGTAACTTACCCAACACTGTTAATAACAACAATATTTTCTCATAGTTATGTAATAGTCACAGAACTATCACTATTGTAACAAATACTGTCTTTGGAGACAGCGCGGGTCTATTCATTTCTGTAAGATTTTTCTAGATGGAGCGTGTTATTTTAAGTTCAATGGTTATTTCTGACAGGTACCACATATTTCACAGTGCTCAAGGATTCTCAGAAAGTACAAGTGGATGTCTTACTGTGGGTGTGTCAGATGAAATGAAATAGGTTCTCCACGAAAACAAAATAATCACTTTGAAATTGATTTTGTGTGTGCTTATGTGCGTGCGTGTGTGTGACAAGACAGTCTTGTTCTGAAATAATACTTTGAAATCGAGTTTGAGTGAGAATGTGTGTGAGGTGGTGTGTACACACTGCCACCTGTGAATTCTTTCCAGGAAACTGCAGGTGGATGATTTTGAAACCGGGATCCGCTTGCCTTGAGACATGAAGTCAGACGGGAAAACAAGCACTTACAGCAGCTATTGAATGAAACGAAAAATGTTTTATTCTTGCGAGCACCTTCCTCGCAAGCTTATTTCACGTCGTAAAAAAGAGTGCTTCACAAACAGATCTAAAGTTAAGACGGACTGCTCCTGTGAGGGACTGTACAGTTTTTAAAAGACAAACTTAAAAATGTGGACCGCTTATCTCAAGCAAATAGATAACGGACATTTAACATAACTTAGACTGAATGTGCTCATAGTTTAAAAAGAGTCCGCAGTTTTAAAGGGGAGTTCAAAAAGATTCATGTAATCATCAAACTTACTGGTCTTCAATAAAAACTGTACTGTATTCGACCGATTGTTTGGTCAAAAATCTGTTGGAATATATCACATCATGTGGACTACATTTTTCATCTAATTTTGCTTGATGTAAAGTAGGTCTTCCACTTATCGTCTTATTAAAGGGGTCATATGACGCGACCACGTGTTTTCTGTGTCTTTGGTGTGTTATAAGTTGCCCATGCATGTATTAGACACGTAAAACTGCAAAAATGAAAGTGTGGGAACAAAAGATGCATTCTATCTAAAAGCGAATGCTCGCCCAGACCTGCCTGAAACGCCTCGTGTAACCACACCCCCACAAATCTACATCAGTTGGTGGTATGATTTGACTAAGACCGCCCAAATGTGTTCGCAAGTAAGGTGGGCGTACCTGTCAGTACAATTGCTTTGGAACCTGATGTTCCAAATATGGTAAGAGGCGTTACATTTCCCTCACAGGCTTGCAGTATTCCACCAATCACTGCGCACTGGTTAACTGGCCAATCATAGCACACCTCGCTTATCAGAGCGATGAGCTTTGTTAAAAATCTGCGCGTTTCAGAGAGGCGGGGCTAAGAGGAGATACAAACATGCACGGTATGTGGAAAATACAGCGTTTTTGAACCTTAAATCGTGCATACACATTGCATTACATCTAAAACAAACGATCATATTCGTTTTAGCCGTGTCATATGACCCCTTTAACAAAACGTAGAGAGGATTAAAAAGGCAGCTTTTGCACGTGATCTTTAGTAGAATGTTTATCAGATTAATGGCTAGCTGACGATACAGCAGTTTTGTGATATATGCACACGGCCCGTGTAACGCTTGCAGTTAGCTTTAAAATACACACAAAAAAATAAATAATATAAATAGCACACAATCGACGTCATGTAAAGAAATTGAAAACCCTCCATAATTTTCAAATTGCTCATTGGTTTACCAGAAATGGCAGAAATGGGTTTGTTTACATTGAACCGGAAGTTTCTCCCATCTTTCGCGCAAAGCGTCATGGGGCTTAGGAAACTTATGGATAAAAACACCACCAACGTTTTGCCTGTTCCAAACGTAAACACTTCATAAAATAACTGCTATTGATTTCTTTTTGTCGTTCACCATCATTGTATGGAAAGGATCAGCATTCTATCAACTGCATTTGTGTTTCAAGGATGAAAGTCAGTACAGGTTTAATAAAATATGTGGGTGTTTAAATGATGACAGTTTTGTCACAAAAGGCTTGTTCAGACGTGCCACGTTGCGCTGTTACATCCTGCATCCTGTTTTTTTCGTTTCATTCTTTACTAGAAACCTCTAATTAGTACGTTAACATGTCTTTAAAATCTCTCATTTCAGCCACACACAACATAATACTCCCACAGCATTGCATAATCTATACTATAAACTACTGCCTTTCCATGCACACCTCCTCAACTCCCATGTTTCTTTCTTTTAACTCTCTGCAGATGAGAATCTGTCAGCATTCTCGGGGGGTTTGAGCTGGATGAAGCCTGAAGCTTTGATCTTCCCCACCATAGAATCTCAGCCAATCAGGAGCCGGAATTGTTCTGCAACCCCTCTCTCCTCTCCTCCAGCCATCCTAGGAAAAACCTCCCTTCATTTTATCTTCATCTCTCAGGTTCCATTTCTTACTCATAATCCCCTGCCTTAACATAGTCATCTTTTTTCCATTCGTTCCATTCTCTGTACTCCCTATACTTTATTATTCCATCTTCACTTTGTTTTTTTAATTACCTCAGAAAATGTTGATATTTGACCCAACAATGGGTTAAAACAACCCAGCATTTTGGATTGAAAGAACCCAGCATAGGTTAATTTACAACCCCAAACTGGGTTGAGAATAACCCAGCATTTTGTAGAGTGTTATATCATTCGGTTTGATAGTGTTTCAGTATTCACTCACACCTTACCCACTATTTACATCACACTGACTTTACAAGCTTGCCCTTCATTCACAAAGTTCTGTACTCCACCCCTGTTGAAAAACAAGCATCTGCTGGGTTAGGTATGTTTTGATGCTGGTTTGACCATCTTAAACCAGCTAAGGACCAGCACATGACCAGCTTAAACCAGCACAAACCAGCATCAAAACATACCAAACCAGCATATGCTGTTTTTTTCAACAGGGACCCCTGTGTTTATCACATGTTTTTACAGGTTCATAAATTTGACTATGCTTTCTAGAATTAATAAGAATGTAGTATTATAATCTTCATTTAACACATTTTACCATGTTTAAATACACCATGTTCACGTTCAGTTCAGATCAACCCAGAAGTCAAATCACAAGTCTATAACTAATGTGGGAGTTACAGAAGGTCATGTGCTCTGGATGTGTGAACCATAAAGCCTATTAAAATCAACTCGATTTTTCATTATAATTCTTTAGATTGCGCACTATTTATTAGATTTGAGCCAATTTAATATTTTCTCTAACAGTCTCTGATCATGGGATAATATAGATCGACAACTTTTGCACAGAATTGTAGGATTTATGACAACTTGAGGAGACATACTGAAAAATGTCATGTTATAGTCTCCGTCCATCCAAATCGTTTTTATGTTTTGTACAGTTACATAAGATACAAAGTGTATGTCAGTGAGACAAAAATCTACCTCAGGGAATCTTAATAGACCTTAATCTCTGGTTTCTCTTCCTTATAGTGTCTTACACGGTTTGATCTTCTGACCTCTCTCTCCAAAAACACACATCTGTATTACTTCAAGTCCCTCAAATACTAATAAATGACATTAAACCCTACTTTTACCTCAGACCAAGCATACAAAAGTCATCCAGACCACCACGTTGTATATTTTCCACATTTTGTATATTACTACCCATGTAAACTTAATGATTATACAATTTTCTATTTTTTGCACACTTGCAATAACACAAAAGAGCAATGCATATTTGGATTACACCGTATTCACCAGACCATTCTAAACAGCCTGCCGCAGTCAGATTTGCAACTACAGTACGATTACTGGTGCCGCCAGGGTTGGGCGATTTTTCCAATGCATCTGATCGGCAAGCTTGAATGCCACTCGCTTTCTCGATTCACAAATACTCTTTTATATCACTTGCCCTTTCGAGAGCCATTTTTCTTCAAGATAAGCATAACTCATTGCTCTCACTCTTCTAAAAAAGGCTCTTCTCATAAATACAACAATGATGATTATGTGTACAATAACACAATCAAGAGGCAATGAAGAGGCGCTGCATTATATAAGAGACATATCAACATCACCAGACAGATTTAGTGTTTTGCTTTAGGGAGCGCTATTCTAAAATGTTCATCATTACTGCTGCTATAAGATGCCTCTTATCTCCTTTTAACATTTTTAACTGCAGCGCCACATTGCGTTGCAAAGAAAAACATGTCGTTTATGATCTAAGCTGATTTGTCACTGTACTTGATGGAATAGTGGCTGCAAACTTTTCTTATTGCGTTTTTGAGATTTGCCACCGGAAGCTGTTACCCAAGAAGTACCAATGTTATGAATATAGAGTACTTCAGAGATAACGTATTTTTGTAGGCCAACCCGGAAGTTAGAGCCGCGCTGGTTCCCTCGACCGAAAGCCTATGCATTTTTCCCATAGACTTTTGGAAAATTGCAAAAACATAAGATCTGTGATTGACAAATGTTCACGATTTACACATTTTGTCTATCAAGATAATCTGTGCAGACTAACACAATATTTGCTATTTTTAAAGCTTAAATACAATCGGCAGAAGTAAAAAGCTAACACAAGACTATAAACAGACTACACTACAGTCGCTCGATATCAACGTTGCCACCACCAAGCCTCCGACAACTTTTTAAAACTTTATTAAAAATGTGTTCCCTGGTAAGTAAATTCTCCGTGATGAATCCCCAACAATGTTTTAGAGATTTGTGTCCACGTTGCATTATTTGTGAGATTTATATGCATGATGACGTCTAACGTCCCTGCCAAAGGATGTAGCTGCTTTTAGCAAGTTGTTAGCAACCACCGTTTTAAAAACACAATAAAGGTTTAAAAAATCACAAGCGGGTTATAACTGGTGTGTTTTATGACGTAGATTAAAACTTGAAAATATTTCGAGGTTTTGTTAGCCAAAGAACCTTATTTCAGGCGATTTACCAATAACCCATTCAAAAAACCATAGACGTTGGGCGATGGAACCGACAGTTCTAAAATGCTAACTCGCTTCTCGGGGTTTTGCATACAAAATACGCCATCTCTGAGGTACTCCATAGAGCAGTGGTTCTCAAACTGGGGGCCGTGGCCTCCTGGGAGGCCCCAAGATGGTTCCAGGGGGGCCACAGATTTTGTGGCATTTTAGAAATATAGATATCTATCATACATTTTGTGCAATCAAACATCAGAAAAACAACGCCACCAACCAAAAGAATTGATGTTTTAGCATTGTTTAACTGAATATTTTCTTGGTTTAATTAAAATTTTAAGTTTAAGATTATAAGTCTTTATTTGGGGGGCCGCAAACCAATGCACTCTACACAAAGGGGGCCTTACAACAAAAAAGCTTGAGAACCACTGCCATAGAGTATCAACACAAGAAAGAACAATCATAATTGGTAAAAAAAACATGCACAACCAAAAGGAGGAGGAGGGGTTCTAGACTTACCTGCCACAGAGTTAGGGCGGGGCATGAGGTAGAGGGGGGTGGGGTGAGAAGAATATTGGGTGGAGCTTGGTTCAGGGATCTTGTTGAGGCTATAGGTTGAGGCGGCCATGTTTTCATCCACGCGGTACAGACTGGAGTCCAGGGTGGATCTGTGTGAGTGCCAGAGCTTCAAGCTACTGCCTCGAGAACTATCGCTATGTTTCCCACTCCTGTCCATAGGCTCAGAGTAACTAGTAAGCGTGGCTGAAAAATGGGGCGGGAGGGAAGAAAATTTGGGTTGCACATGTTAAAACTGTGCATCTTATAACTTTTCTGTTGAATTTCAACAACGTTATGACATGGAAATTGAGTTCGAGAGGGTACAGTAGGTTACCCTACAACTGTAAGTGACAAGATTCAAATACACTGTGTACAATACAACAACTCATTTCCAGAGTCTAACTCTAACAATTTAGTGAGGTCACTAAGGGACAAGTCATACAACTGATTTTTGTTCCCAACCAGTAATAAGTGTAACAATTTTCATGTTTGTCGCATCCTTGACTGTGTTGTTTATCATTTATTAGAATCTGTGACTCACCAATAATGCCGCTGTCTCTGCTCTCCAGGGTGGACGTTGGGCTGGTGACGTGATGTCCCGGAGCTGCAGGGGGGAGCGTGGAGCAGGGACTGCAGGCAGGCGGGGAAGCGGTGCTGCTGGTCAGGGTAGAACACGGACTCATCCTCCCGCTGGCTCCTAGACCCTGCACACAGAATCTTTGCTCTCAGCATGTGCCTGTGTTTGTATTGGACAAATTCATCTCAATCAGCTGCGAAGTTTACAGCCTGGCAGCAGGAAGACCTCCGTCTCCAGCTCACCCCCCATCTGTTAGTTCGTTGAGTGATGGGGCGGCGGTGGTGCTCTATGACAGGCTGAGCGGGTGTGCGTACGGGTTAGACAGGCACTCAGGCACCAGGCAGGGCGTAATGAAGCATGGCACAGATAATCTGCCTATTCCCACAGTTAACATCAAACATTACCACAGGCAATAGACCTTAAAACAGTCACAACTCCTTAAATTCATACAGCTATTCGACACATGCAGGGCTCAAGAGGAAGGACATTAAGTGGTGGTCATCTCTGTGTGACAACGTATATGTTAACGTTATGTTGCTTAAAGTTTGTATTCTTGTATCTTTTACTTGTCACCATATTATGAATGGTCCACTTTTAAGACGATTAGTCAACATTTTCCAGCTCAGAGATGCACTTTTATTTGTCAGTAATTATAGGTCATTTGAAGATAATTTGGACCTTTGATTGCATTGCATCCGTTTCAACAGTTTGATCCATTCAGCCTGATCAAGTTTTGAAAATAACAACTGGACGATTCTGCACCGACTATGCGGAGGTACTGCTTCCTGGCAAATGACTCTTTCCTGCATTTTGCCATTATCCACTTCACACACATTGCTCTCTGCGTTTACTCAGCATTATGTATCCATTCCGTTGTTTTAGAGATGTTCTGGATTTGGAGATCATTGTCTCACTAATGAAATAAAACCAGCATTATTGTTGCCGGGTCATACTGGGTCATGGTGATGATTGCCACAAGACTGCAATTAGATGAATCCCATAGACCGGACAAATTGTTACAAAACTAATAAAGGAGCTCCACTGCAGAACAGATGAATCAGAGAGCTCTTTGCCGAGCACTTAAACGGTTCTTGTGCAAGGCCGCAAGAAAACATGGTAAAAAGTAGAGGACTATATTCTGAAAATAGCTGTATGGACACAGCTGAATAGCAAAGTAGCTGTTTTTATGTAATTCCCTAATTAGAGGTAAACTCATTTGAATTGTAGATAGGGTCTCTGCTCTGCAGGAGTGGAAGATCATTTTTGAATCAAGAACCACGCTTTGAACGTGAAATGCGTTGAACCCAAATTTCTGCTCCTTCTAAAGTTTTCAGATGAATCTCCAAAACTGACCAGGCCACAACTGGCTCAAAAGAAAGTTTTTTCACAAAAAATGTATTTGTGAAATCGTGTTATTTTCAAAACAATTAAGCACACCTTCTTCACCGACACCTTTATTATTACCTTTAAAAAAACGTATTCTTATAAACACATTGTTAAATAAGATACTATTTTAAATGCATTTTTGTACATTATGGAAGTATTTGTTGAACTGCCTTTATTCGTATGCTTCGTTTATTAAAACAATTGCATTACAATTATTGTATGACTAATAACAATCACTAGCACATACCAAAAAGTTCAGGTGCATTACAGTAATTAACATTTTTGAGGGGCAAAGTGTTCTTAATATTTATGAAAAATATGTCAGCCTGCCTAAAAATTTTTTTTTTTTTTTTTTAAGTACTTTTATGTTTTGGTGTCTAGTGTATCATAAATACACCACTGGTCAAAGGTTTAGGGCTTTTACAGCTTCAGGAAATATTTTATTGAGTTTGTTTCCTTTAAGTAAGTTAGTCTCAGATGTTTTGTCCTTACATTGAACAAAAATAGAAACATGAGACAACTGTTACAAGTCACAAAAATACCTTAACATTATGGATCTGGAAAATGAATGTAGATTACGTATGGATTTGGGTAAATTGAAATTCATATTGAAATCTTCAGTAATATTCACTTTTGACTGTAGACTTGGCAAAGCTGAACTCAGTTGGTAAACGTGTTTGGTCTCTTCTGAAACGTTCTGAAATCTTAGTGTTTTCTGTTTTTCAGGAGAAATATCTGAGACGCGGATGAGTTGAACAAAAGTTCTCTAAAAAAATCTATTCTGCACTCTTATGGCTGGAACACACTACAAGACTTTTCAAATCTGAACAAATTTTTTTTAAACTAGACATCATACATTTGCAGACTTTTTGAAAATGTCAGATAGAAACACACTAACTGATCAAATCGGCAGACTGGCACTGACTTTCTGCAACAAGTCCAGACTGAAAATCTGGGCAAAATCTGAGCAAAAGTCTTGTAGTGTGTTTTAGCCTTTACTTGGCTGTTTTTTTTCATTTTCAGTCCACATTTAAACAAATTCAAACATTTAAACATACTCATTTGAAGATCATGAGAAACGTTTAAAGAAGTGACAATAAACTTTTGAACGGTGGTTTACTTACAGTAGATAGATAGATACATACATACATAGACGGACAGACGAACCCACCTGTGCATCATCAGACTCCTCCATGCTGTACTGTGGCCCTTGAGACCCCTCGCTGACTTTATCTCCCAAAAGGAATCCCAGACGAGTCATCAACGTGTTCGATGCCTCGTCAACAGAGGGAGGGGGGCCTAGTTCTGGACCTAACCCCCCTGGTTCAAAGAGAGAGAAAAGAAAGAGGGGCGATGAAATCAAGTAAACAGCGTAACTGGTAAAACTAGATCACCAAGGCAGAGCAAAAAGTTAATTATGAGCTTCCACATGTCCCACCGCCGATGACAAGTCTAATCTTATAAATATAGAAAAATTCAACAATTCCATAACCGATCCCCCACAGATCTTAAATGAAGCCTATTCTGAATCTTCTATCTGTATCTTTCTGACAATATGACAATGAAAAAGGAAAATGCCACTACATCAACCAGCACATACTGCAGTATGTATAATACATAATCAACAATGATATAATATACATAATAGATCATCTATAATCGACAAAACCACAGAAGAGAGAGCGTAAAATAGATCCTTACAAAGAAACTCATGACAAACTTTGCTGATGGATTGACAGCTTGTCTGTAAAGTCGTCTAAAATAGAAACAGTATCTATAGGTAGAAAGACTGAGATCAGATAGGACATTCTGTCAGTCTAGGTGAAACGTTATCAGTCCACAATTTTCTCATAAAGAGAAAATAAACAAACACAGGGAAATACTAGCCACCCAGTTTTTTTAGGAAAAGAAAGAACAGAGACAGAAAGGTGAAGAAGAGAAAGAGCGTAAATGAACGAAGAAAACGCACCTGTTCCCTGGCATGCCATTCCTTTAACACATCATACATTAATCCTGAATGTGCCACTATCAACACACAGTGTACAGAAGCGTGTGTACATACATGGGAACTTGACTGCTATCACACAACCTGCACTGCATGTCTGGGAGGGACAAAGTGTGTGCTTCTCTGTTGTGGGGCGTGTTTCTAATGAGTCTTTCGTGAAACATTCAGCTGTTTGGGAAGGTCAGGGGTGGACTGCCCTACCCAAGTAAACAATATATAAGGAATAAAGATCATAGAACAGCAAAGCTATTCCCAGTACACTATTGTTTTGCTCAGAGGTTGGTCTTTCATAGCTTAGGAGACGTGCATTTCTGAGTTCCTGGTAATAGACACACATGGGACAATGTTGATACACTATGAGAAAACAGATCAACTATAGACAGCGTAGCTATTGGATGGATTTAAAGAGATTTTACTTTTGTTTGGTAGCGTTGTTTGCTTTCAAATGTATGTTAAAAAAATGATAAAATGTCACTTAAAATTGCCCCTATACAGCAGAACAGATATATCATCTTGTATTGTTTTAAATAAATACATACACCCTTTAATATAAAGTACCACGTCGTTTTTTTGCTGCGTAAGCTGGCAGCCAACACACCACAACACACAACTGGAGCGAAATTCCACTTTCTGTAACAACAACAGATAAACCAGACAAACGACTTTTGCGCAAATCAGCCCCTAGCAATAACGTGTGTGCATGTATCAGATACAATCTTTAAACGCCGAACAATTGACCCAAAACAGTGACAGCGTCAACATCAAACAGGCGTCTCAACTTGTCTAGCAGACACGCCCTCCACAAGCCTGTCATATTACCACTCCAAAAACAAGTTAAACCAAACAACTGTCGATAGACGTACAATGACTGTCTCAAAACCTACAGCGTCACCAATTCAAACATCACTTTGGGCCTTACAGGAAACAAATGGTCAAATGATCTGTCTTCATTTATTCACCCTCGTGTCAGTGAAAACCTGTATATTACTCTCTTGTGGAAGACAAAACAGACAAAAAAGCTATTTTGATGTTTCAGTGGTTTTGACCCCATGAAATGGAAGTCAATGTGGTTCCTTTAAAATATCTTCTTTAAAGGAGACATCAGATGAAAACCCCACTTTTTCTGTGTTTAAGTACTATAATCGGGTCCCCGGTGCATCTAGCAACCCAGAAAACGTGAAAAATAAGAACCCAGTAAGTTTGTTTTGGTGTGCCTTTCCCTGCAAGCATGTGAGAAATCGAGCCGTTCAGATTTCGCTCCGATTGTGACGTCCAAAGCGGATTTTATTATAATGTTACCGCCTCTTAATCTACACAGTTCCACCCACCGCGCTCCGCCATTGTTGTTTTCACAAGCGACAGCGGTGTACGTGACGCCATGGCTATAGTTCGTGCACAACATGCATTGTAGTCGCTGCACAGAGTCCAAACCTAGGAAGAGACAGGAGTGGATTTATTTTATTTTTAGTGGAAATCCATCAGAAACTATAAGTAAAAATCTGCTTGTTTGCACGAATCACTTCAAACCAGAGTGCTTTTTCAACCTGGGACAGTACAAGCAGGATTAGCTTCCAAGTTGTTCCTCTAGAGGGATCGAGACCGACTGAACGAGACAAAGCTGCCGATGTAAGTAATATTTATCAACAGTCTGAATTGGCGTAAATGTACCATATATATAGGAGGATAATGTTAGCATATGATAGCGAAGGGAGCTAAGTCAGTCACGGGCTAAATAGAACATTCAAAGCCAGTGTTAAACTTACTGTATATAAGTGCAGATGGACACTTGGAGTTTAGCTGTATGAATGTTAATAAATTATGTACGTTAATATGTTTCGCTGCGGCATACTGTTTGTTTTGCTAATGAACAGGGGTGAACACTGGGGTTAGTTTCGTTTTAAACGTCTCAAATCATTTGTGCTTAGGCTGAAAAATATGTCACAGCAAACTAGCTCTCACGTTGTGTGTGTAACGTTATAACTTGTCAATGACAAGAGCTAAAATCCATGTAATTCCGCTGTGATCTGCAGTGGATTTTAGGTAAGCATACACGCACAACGTAAGCGCATTAGGATGCGCTGTTTGTTGTGACTTAATTTTTTGTCTCCGGACGAATGATTTGAGACGTTTGAGATGAAACTAACCGCAGAGGAATTCAGAAAACATAATTTAGCTAAACCATTGCCATGGCAGTACTGCACGTGTGTTGTGTTGACACGCCGGACTGAAGGGGGGTGGGGTTCGCTGTATCTCATTATCAGTTAAAGAGACATGCACCAAAACGGGTTGCTGTGAGCATAGCTGTTTTTGACGAGGCAAGAAGGGTTGTTTACATACACAGCCATTGAGTGTTTTTAAGCAAAATATGTATATTTCACGAAGACCCTAATAAATCATACCAACTTGTTGAAAGTGCTCGTCCGAGGAGACCTTTAATGTTTGGAAGAAAGAAAATCGCAGTAAATGATGAGCACGATTGTACTGTCACTTTAAGGAAGTTCTGTTCCGGTTTTACATGACCTCAGCTGCACGTTTTAGAGGGTGTTTAAGAACACAATGCTCATTGTAGGACGTGAGTGTCGCAGCGGCCAAACAAATCCATCTCTGGTGGTGCTGCGTCAAAATAAATGTGAAAAATTTGAACTAGTTCAATTACTGCCCACAGTCAGCACTTTAAATAAAGCCTTATATAAAAATGAAAATAAATCTAGATAAACCTGACTAGTCCGCCATAATTCATGACCTATTTCTACATAAAATGACAAAGACAAAATTTAGCCAGTAGCATTACAATTACTCAATGTCTGCTTGACACAGCAACGATAATATTATTCCTGTCATAGATAACGCAGAACCAAATTTAAATACATTTGAGAACCTAGTCCAGGTACTCTGTGTAATGGACTGGACAAACCTGACTGACAGGCAATACAAACTCCATCAAGCATGAGGTGATGACCTCTTCATTTCAATCGAAAAGACTTCTTATTACATTTCAGGAAAGATGTCTTTGAAATAAAACATCGCAGAACAGTGCATCTGCCTCTTTATTTGTCGATTATATAAAAAGGAACCTGTGTGTGTGTGTTTGTGTGAGTCTGGGTAGATTTAGTGTTGGTTCGTGTGCAGGTTTCTGTGAGAATGTCACCCCTGGAAATGCGTCTATACATAGACGGTCACAGCACCCACGCGCCTACCTTAAATACACTGCGCAGCGGCTATCTATAGGATACACATCGTGTACTGGTTACACAAGCTTTATTACGCAGAATAACAAGAACATTCTGGTAGGTACCTCTATGAAGAGATCCTATGAGCCCAAAAAAGAGCCCTCTCCCAATGCATGCAGGTGTAGAGGATCGTTTTGACTCGTTTTAGCGGCGTCACAATTGTTTGACATATCATGTCTGTAGCACAAATGGGAGTCTTGCTGCTTGTGGTTGTACACCTAACTCATGATCAGAGCGGATAACTGCGGGAAGAACCGAGCCAGAGATGGACTCACGAAACTAATGCACAGGAGCTTCACATGGGACGTTTCATAAAAATGACCCCTATCCCCATGAGAAGGAATGCAGATGGGAGAAGAAAGCATAAAGCAAATCCTTGTATGCATCCCCGGCCAGCACCCTCTCCTCCCCCTCTCTCCTGTCATCCTTACATTCTTGTGCAACGGAGAAGACAGATGGTTGCTATGGCAACAGGCTGTGCAGTAGGAAGGGTGGCTGTAGTTTCCTGGGAGCGAGCGAGTTGTCTCTCTCCCGGTGAGCGAGTGTGTCTGTTACGTGTGTAAAATCCTTTCCCCGCATGCTCGCCCAGCAGGAGTGGCCGTCGGGCATGAAATGCCAGGACTGCGACACTGGTGCGAGCACCAGAGATTTGAGATCTGGCACAAGAGCTGCCTGTGAGATGCAGCGTACGGATTTATCTTCTACTGAGAGTCTCCACAGGTAGCGAAAGAGCGTATTGAGCTGCATCCTAAACAACAGAGCGCCTCTGATGTCGGAGGCAAACAGAGAGAGAGAAAGTCAGAGGAGAATGGAGCCACGCACAAAAGTCTCAGTAGAGGCCAGCTGACTCACGGTTGTAAATGATTCCAGTCATTACTCAACTGTCTCGCACATAGATTGCAGCTGTGCCCCAGAAGAACTGAGCTCCGGCTGGTGCCGGACCACGTGCCGTGTGACAGGACGACATCTGCTAAGGTTAGACATCGTCCTGAACTATGCTGCCACCTTAATAGCTTACAAAGAAGTGAATTTCCTAAACAGATGACCACTTTAGCAGCGAGTTTTCAAAAGCAAGCGATGTTGCAGGATGCGGCACAATTCACAAAATGAATCATTTTTTGTATTTAATATGAATAAAATGACAATAGCGACAAAACGGTAAGATGGGTTAGAGCGTTTTTATGCACTTTCTCCATAACTTTTTATATTACACAAAAAAAGTTACGGATTGCAACTTTAAAAGGTTAGTTCACCCAAAAATGAAAATGATGTCATCATTTCAAACCTGCATGACACAAAAGAAGATATTTTGAAGAAAGTTGGTAACCAAACAGCACTGGTCCCCATTTACCTCTATTGCATGAACACAAAACCAATGCAAGCGAATGGGTGCCAGTTAACAACATTCTTCAAAATATCTCCTTTTGTGTTCTGCGGAAGAAAGTCGTACAGGTGTGAAATGACAAGAGGGTGAATAAAAGATGACAGATTTTTTGGGGGGTGAACTATCACTTTTTTTTAAAGGAGTACACCTTCAAAATGAAAATGATGTCATCATTTACTCACCCTCTGGTCATGTCAAATCTGTGTGACTTCCTTTCTTCCGCAGAACACAAAAGAAGATATTTTGAAGAATGTTGTTAACAGATGTAACATTAAAAATGATTCAATTATGCCTGGCCTATACAGATGTTTAGTGTAGAGTACACTTTTGCCATTTTACATATATTTTTTGGCATGTTTATAACAGGAATGGGAGAAAAACAGGATCGGGACAGACCATATACAGGTGCATGCTGGAACACCCTCCAAATGGCTATTGGCACCACTTTTGGCATTTTCTAGAGCCAATCCAAGTGTATATATCTATATATCTAAGTCTGTTCTCCTTATTCTCAACAACCTAGCTAACCTAAAAACATCAAGATTGGAAATGTCACTATGCAAATGCTGCAGAATTCTTTGAGTAAATCAAGGTTTGAGTTTATATGTCATATGCACGTGTCAGTGACGGTTGTGCATTGAAATGCTTGGTGTGAGGCATTCTATAGGCATTCTACAGCAGTACAAAATACAGGCTCGCATACTACAATGCATAGCACATGCAAAAAAACAATGCTTGTTTGTGCATTTCATTCTAAATTTATTACCCCAGGATCAATCTAAACAATGGCAAACTTTCACATGCAAGCGAAGTTAAATCCAGGTACTCCCGAAATGTGCTGCACCATACTGCAGCATGCTGCTGGTACAGCATGATGCCAGCGTCTTGGTCCTTGGCAGTGCGGCAGTACTGAGAGATACTGAAGAGAGATGAGTCCACTGCCTGGGCTCTCAAAACAGCCCAAGACAAACCACTCCAGACTTTCACATGACTAGAATAAAGATGAGGGCAAACAG
Organism: Triplophysa rosa; assembly: GCF_024868665.1. Taxonomy (NCBI): domain Eukaryota; kingdom Metazoa; phylum Chordata; class Actinopteri; order Cypriniformes; family Nemacheilidae; genus Triplophysa; species Triplophysa rosa. The sequence goes on along the minus strand of NC_079907.1, from coordinate 20,899,205 downwards.
AGGGTGTGGTTCGCAGACAGTGAAGAAAAGCAAATGCTTTAAAAAACATGTTTCAATGGTCACCATGGTATAGGTGTTCAAAAGCAGAAATGTTTACCTTTTCTTTATATTCTGAACAACTTCTTAGTGACCATGTGATAAAGAACCCCAAGAAGATGGGGTTCAGTTATCCATTAACCATCCTGTATGTCTTTATGAGTACCAACGCATCTTGGGGTCTAAGGATACATCACCATAAAGATGACTTACGGAAATACGTTCCGAATGAAGAAGTCACGCCTCGCGCTCGGCATACTCAACAAGCATGTGCATGACGTAAAACATCCACACAGGGGAAGAATCCTGTTATTCCCCCCACCACAAATAAAATCAATCGAATTTGTGCAAGTTACACGGGTCTTCCCACCGAGGGCAAAAACGATGGGAATCCGTATTTATTTGGAAAAATCACTTCCCTCTTTAAACCACAATGTGAGATGATGTACCAGTGACGCGAGTGTTTGGATGGCGCTTAAAAGTGTCAAATGGATTATATTTCGAATAAGGTCGAAGCTATGGCCGGAGCCCCCCTGTGACACTGCAGAGTACCGTGGCTTTGGAGAACAGATGGATCAGGCAAAAACCAGCTAGGTGACTGTCTCAAAAAATTCTGACTCGAGTCAGTACACTGTTTTGATTATATAAAGGTGTGGATTTTGCAAAAAAATGTAATGCAAAGTGAGAATTTAAACTTCATTAAATCTGCATTGACCAAATGGAGCAATTACAGCGAGCACATTCAAAGCAAGAACTTCATGATCGTGAACAAAACACATCTCCGATGGCTGTTTATTAATAATTGTGGGACAAAAATGTCCTTAATGTTAGTTATATTTTATTAAGGGTTTCGACCTTCTTAGCAAAATCAGTGTGATGATAAATTTCATATTTTATTTTACTGACTTGACTCTCACATTTTGTATTATGGTAATGGTAAAAATGTGAGCTGTCACGGATTTGGGAGTGACTCCTGTCTTGTCATACTGTAATGATAATATAGGGGACTACTGTATAGAAATGCAGTAACCACTAAAAAGCCTTACAAGTGTGTGCAATGCTCGAGAGAGACACCAACAGCACCGACAGATCTTACCAGGTGCATGTGTGTGAATGAGATTTCGTGTAATGGACGAAGTGTACAGTATTCAGGAGAGCCGAAATGTGTCGTGGGAATATAAGGGCTGTGCATAAATGTAGCTTTCACAGATAGGTTGAGAACATGCGCGCACACACACACTCAAAGGGAAGGATGGTAAGGAAAGTGTGGAGTCATAAGCCAAGGTCTGAGCAGAACCAAGAACAGATGGATCAAGTCATAAAGTGTGTGTGTGTGTGTGTGTGTGTGCGTGCGTGCGTGTGTGTGTGTGTGTGTGTGTGTGTGTGTGCGTGCGTGTGTGTGCGTGTGTGTGTGTGTTAGGGCAAGATATGGTTACACTACTGCTGATAGTGAAACATTGCTTGTGTTCAGACAGAACAGAATGTAATGGGTTAAACACACACAGTGCATTGTTTTGATATTCAGTTGAGTCCATTATTTAATCGTATGATTTGACTGTGGAACAAGAGGTCATATATCCACTGGAGAGTTCCTAACCAGATAGACAGTTCCTTACCTAAACAGAAAGTGCTAAACAGCTAAGTGCTAGTTAAAATAAAAAGATGGCATGTACGGGACAATTGTCAAAACCATCTTAAAATATCTGTAATACAATATCAGAGCTTCAACATAACCCGGACCGCATTCCATGAGAAGTTTGGATGGTCAAGAAGTAGCTGAACATAAAACCAGCTCACAGGAAAATCCGAAGCATTCACACAAAGCACAGACTGACAGATGCCTGAACAACAGCAGTGTGTCCACCAGCCGTGCGAATACCGTGACCATGATAAACCAGACCTCTGAGAGGAATTATGAAATATTCTCATGTTAAGCAGCTTCACAGTTAAATGCAGTTTGTGTTAAAAACCATATGCGAGGTAAAATACATTAATTCGTACACTGATCTGTATAAGTGACTGGATCGCGCCTGGAATGCTAAACCAACGGCAGGAGGTGAAGCCACCGGAAGCGATCGCGCCGCCATCTTGGTATGCCCAACTGACAGAGAGTGCCATTGACTTACAGTCAAAATGACGCCGTTTAAAATAACCGGTTTTTCAGCGTTTATAGGTTTTATACGTTTATAGGTCACATGTGTGTTTAAATTAATTGTTACCTCTGACGTTTTCCCCAATGTTTATGTTTATTTTGGGCAGAATAGCGACGTATAGAAATCAATGTATAGAAGGTGAGTGTGTATTGCACGCTGTTGTAATGGCGCATGTGTATATGCTTAGATATAAAGCGTCATGACTAAAAGAACATATGCAGCCTGTATTTATCTGTATCACACTTGTCATATGTTGAGGTGTCTCGTTAGTCTGCTGATCTGATATGTACGCTATTGTAATGGAAATGAACATAACCCACTCTATATAATAAGACGGGAAAATTCCCGACTTTAAATAATGAACCATTTACATGCTTATGACATTTGCTTTGTAAGAATGTACTGTGAGACTTTAGATATAAAAAACAGGGACTGGTAAGTTACTGTTTTATCATTAACATGTGAAAACTCCCTATTCATTTAATAGAACGTTTGGGCATACCAACATGGCGGCGCGGTAGCTTCAGTGTAATGATGCAATCCAGTCATTTATATAGATCAGTGATTACGTACCATGCCACATACAGTGTAGACCAGTGGTTCTCAAACTTTTTCGTTGTAAGGCCCCCTTTGTGTTAAGTGCATCACTTTGCGGCCCCCCATATAAAGACGTATAATCTTAAATTTAGAATTTTAATTAAACCAAAAACATTCAGTTATACAATGCTGGAACCTCAATTCTTTTGGTTGGTGGTGTCATTTTTCTGATGTTTGATTGCATAAAATCAATGATAAATTTCTATATTTCATAAAATGCCACAAAATCTGTGGCCCCCTGGATCCATCTTGGGGCCCCCCAGGGGGCCACGGCCCCCATTTTGAGAACCACTGGTGTAGACAACGCAGCATCACTTATTATAAAGGGTTCTGCTTTTGTCATGTATCGGGTCAATTCGGTCAAAGCTCTAAGAGAAAGAAAATTCAGTTGTTTTTAATCATCATTAGGGTCTTCTCATGAGCTTCTGAACGAGAAAGAGATTTGTTGAGAACAACATAGAACCGTCCAATCACGAGATCAAAAACAAAACATTTTTGAAAACATATTTTCATTAATGCTAATAGTGTGACTACATTATTTCATTTCACGATTATTTTGCAATATATCATTTACTTACAGTATGTTTAACATAGCCTTCTTTTCGAGAGAACTTGATTGGGTCTGTGCCCCATTGACCATCTTTTTCAGTTCATTACTTTATTCAGTCCATAACATATTTCAAAACACAACTGTACGTGATTAAATCTTTACAGTAACACTAAAAAGATTCACATCACAGAAACACACAGATATCACTTTGTTGCTCCATAAATGCAATATGCAACAAAACATTTAAGGCTTTTCTATGAAATGCAAGTTTCAGAGAGTACAGAGCTCTATTCTTCCAGAGTTAGTTCATGAAATGTATATAAATATAAGGGAAAACCTCAAATTCCAAAAAATGAGAAATAGTTGAATATACAGTACATCAAAGAAATGAGGACCATTACAATTTTTGCATCGCCACATTATGTTCATGACAATTCACCAAATTCTCATGACCATAATGACAGATAATCTTATTTGTAAGTCGTATTATTCTAACTGATGGTTATCATAAGATTTTCATTACTGTAATACAATAATAAGACTAAGATTGTTTTGCGTCGCCATAATTACAGTTTTAATTACAGAATGTGCTTAATCTGCATGAAAATAATATCACAGTTGACCAAAATATAATTTCATTTAATTATGAAGTAAAATATGACCTAGACATGTTATTGACAGGTTAGGTGATATTCACTCATTAACAGGTTAAGGGGGTTTGAGCACGAAAAATTCAAGAAAGGCGGGATGTACTTCATCTGTCGAATGCTGTTTTAGTAATATGGCTGTCGCGATAAACCGACGATAAATATCACGTGATTTATGCACAGTTTTTGAGTGAAGTACGGGGAAATGCTGCTGCATCCGAAAGCCAGAGGGCGCTCTCGTGCGGAAACGCCAAATACGCACTGCAGAAGAAGACCATAACATGTTCTAGAAACTAGGAAATGCCTATGGACATCTTTTTATCACTGTTACTCAAGCCTCATCAGGTATTTTTATGATAATAAAGTGTATTTATAATGATCATGTTTGACGGGTGTTGCTTTTTCAAATGCACATTATAAGCGACTCAAACTCGCACTGCTTTTAGATCGAGCAGCATTTCCTACTGATCCCAGAGCCGTGCTTCACCGACAAGCTACGCATTAAAAAATATCGACACGTTGCATATCGCAGCCAGCTCGACTACAATAGGATTTAGTGGTATCGCGATAAATGATCGTGCAGCCCTAAAATACACACATTTCCAAGGACAAAAACAAATCTGAGAAAAAGTTCAGTAGAGCATGTCAAATAGTTTCTTATTATACAGATAAAGTAACGCATCTAAACTAGGGCTGTGCAAAAATATCGATACATGTAACTAGCGCAATAATTTTTTTTCAAAAGTGTTTTAAAAAATATCGATAGTAGAGGTATCACTATCGATATTTTTTTTAAAATCATGTCATATACATACAGCCAAAAGTAAGTGGAAGTGAGCATGGTAAAAAATATAAGAATCAATGCTTGGAGCTCTCAGAGCTGATGTGTGGGTGTGCTCTGGTTTTCAAAATAAGTCATGGAGTATTGAGTTATATAAAATAATGCTGTTTGTAAGCTTCGCAAGTCATGACACAAGTCACTTGGCTACTGCAGTGCATTAGACATAAAGTTTATTAAGAAAAGTAACAGTGACATTTATTGTGCTTTCACGGATGTGACACCAGCGCATTTACAGCACGGATGAAGCAGGGGTTTTATACTGCCCATGTTCAGTGTTTTAACTGTAATCAGGGCTCGACATTAACGCATGTCCGGGACAAGTAAATGTTTTGTCAAGTGAGAGAGAATTTTACTTGCCCGACCGGACAAGTAACTTGAAAAAAAAACAGTGCGACATATATGTAGAATAATAAGAATATGTGCATTAGACAGATCTGCGTGTTTGTCGTGGTTGTGCTTGTTTGTGTGTGACAATAATCAATGGCGCACCGCACTGAGTCCACGCGGACGAGGAATACTGTTATTTAAATGTCATCTGGCTGTTCTGGGTGTCTGAGTGAATTATGTGCACAGTTTAACATACAACACGAGTGATGGTCGAGTATTTATCTGCGCTGCACTGTATGATGATATGAACACATGAACTTCATCTCCAGAGTTGCTCTGAGAGTTTATTTTACGAACGTTTTAGTGTTTGAGTGAAGCTATCTGCAAACAAGCGTCTTCCCAAAGACCCGTCAAAATAAAAGTCCCGTTAAATTGAACACTCAGACAAAAAATACTGTAGTGTACTATTGAAAATTGAAGTGCCCTTGTAGTAAATTGATAAACACTGTATACTATAGTAAAGTTCAAAAACAATATAGTAAGAATTTTTACTGCAGTTTACTATAGTAAATACTATAGTAACCTACAGTAATTTATGTGGACAAATATACCACTATTGTATAGTAAAAAAGGAAAAAAAACACAGAACTTAGAAATATTAAAACAAATTTAGGTAATCTAAAAATTATATATGGCCCTAATTTATCCATATGTATGTAACATTAATGTCTTTTGTCAGTTATCTGCCTATTCATGTTGAACTACACTTCCACATTTCTGCCTGTGCTACCAAACTTTAAACCTCTCTAGCACCAGTGCTATGTGCAAAAAAAGTTAATTTAGCCTTAACATAATAATTACTGCTTGCCTTTGTTTTATAGCAGTCACGGAGAGTAGGCCTATAGCCAAATTCAGGCGGCCAAAGCTGACACTAGTTAAAATGCTTAGAAGCAAACTTGACCAATCTAAATCCGAAACAATTATATTGATTATATTATATTATAATTCAAATGAAATATCATTTTTTTTAATCTTTGGACAAGTATTTTTGTACTCGGACAAGTGTATGTCAAATTAACTTGTCTGATGGACAACCACATGACAATGCTTAATGTCAAACCCTGTGTAATGCACCACAACAAAGTGACTTGCGTGAGCCACCTTATTACCTAATTATTCCCCTGTGCTACCCACTTGAGGGGCGCAATCCACAGTTTGAGAACCTAAACCTCTTATCTAAAGCTCCATGCATCGCACATCATGGCCACTCTGCAGAGGTAAGGGATGTTTTTACACTTATCCTTACAGAAAATCCCAGGTGGTGGACAGCATGTTGTATTTCTAGCTCTACTTTTTACATTTTCTATTAAAAGTATTGCAATATATCGCAAATGTGTATCGTATCGAAACACATAGCAATATATTGTATCGTGACCCATCTATCGTGATATGTATCGTATCGGGAGGCACTTGCCAATACACAGCCCTAATCTAAACACATCTTATTTACTTGGACAGCTGCACTAAGCAATTGGGCTGCACCGTTCTGTTAGTGTGTCAAGTGTGTTTTTAAAGTTCATTTGGGGTCAAGCGATGTGAAGAATGCTATGTCTCAAACCTTTGACACTAAGTGTGCTGTTTGCTCATGTGTGAACGTACTGTAGAATTATATACAATATGTGTGCAAGTGTGCGTAAGTAAATGTACAGTATGTATGGGCTATTGCATTATCTTGAGAACAAGAATGAACCCTCTATACATTATGCGTCAACTTATAATTGATTTAAGATTTAATTAAAATCTGTAATAAAAAAATTGTATAATGTATTTTATGATGTGGTTGATCGTGCATGGGGTCTATTTGGCAGCCTCAGGATGACTTACAGTCATAGCTGTGGGAACGTATTTTGAGCAGGGGGTGCTGTCGGGATGTCGGAGCAGTAGCCCGGTGGTTAGCGCTCCAGACACATACATGACCTGTTGGCTCACGGGGACGCAGGTGCGAGTCCGACCTGGGTCATGTCCCGATTCCACACCCCGTCTCTTACCCTCATGTTCCTGTCTGCCTTCACTGTCCTATATGGATGAAAGTAAAAAGAAGATATTTATTTTGCCGGGGCTGAAGTTATGACGCCTAAGTTTACTGTTAATAAATAACAGAAGCAAAAATGAGTTGCTGCCGAGAATAAAGAAGGATGCCAGTGTGATTATAAGATACAGCATAAAAACAAACACATAAACGCATGTTATATGTATGCCAATAGCCAAAGCACAATCTGTTGCTGAAACAACAAGCTGCGCGACGTCAGCTCAGCATAACCACCCAAACATCAACCTGTATAAACCATGGGCAAACCAGTCACGCGATTAAACACAACTGCACGCTGCAAGGCGATAGCACGTAGAAATTATAACCCATACACATACACATATATCTCGAATATATAGAAATAACAGTTAACTGTCTTACATTACTTACTGCTGGCCTGCATGCAAAACTCCAAAAGTGGCCTTTCTTTGGTTGACGGTGATGAAGTCCCGTTTGAGGACATTAATGTCCAAAGTAACAGTCCAGAAAAAAGTCTGAAATTCGTTTTTGCGCCATTTGGACAACTAGACCGCTCGTGACACTCGACCTTCACTAACGAACGCAGTGACGTCATGAGTCAGTTGTGTTGTCATTGTAACACTAACGTTATTAATGTTTTCAATGGATATTAGTGATTAGACATATTAATCAAATGTATTATATTTATTTTTGATAAAACGTCTTTATTTATTTTTGACACTGTTTCAGTTTTTCTTTCTCTCGACACTAGGGGGTGCTGCGCGTACCACAGCTATGCTTACAGCAGTTGAATAATCTCCGGTCATGGATGGGGTGGGGCTTCATTATTGCTTTTTTCTTATAATCATATTGTTTTGTTCGATTATACAATATAGCCTGTATTTCCCATGTTGTTGGTTAGCTTAACCTCTCTCTCGCCTTATGATTTTACGAAAAGAGTAAATAATAGCAGCAGAGATAATCGAGACCTGAGTGTGTGAGTTGTGCTTCCACACACTTCAAATAATTGATCTTTCTGTTTTGAGAACCAAATACTGTGGCTTTGCTGAACTAATCAAAATGACATCTTTGCAGTTCATGAGTCGATTGTAAACACAGCACATGATATTAAAATGATGTGTTGTTATTCAATGCGGTAGTTGTCTTCTGCCTGAATAGCCATGCACATGTGGTTCCAATAATGAGCCTCCAACAAAGTCACAATATTAAAGGGATAGTTCATCCAAAAATGAAAACTCTGTCGTTATTTTACCACCCTCAGGTTGTTTCAAACCTGTATAGATTTATTTGTTCTAATGAACACACGGAAAGATATTTGGAAGAATGTTAGCAATTTTCAGTTCTGGGACATCATCCACTACCATAGTAGGAAAAAAAATATTGTATTTTTTTGTTCTGTTGAACACATAATCAAATATTTTGAAGAATTTAGGAAAACAAAGAGTTCTCAGACACCTTTGACTACCATTTAATTCTTCCTACTATGGTAGTCAATGATGTCCCGGAACTGAAAACATTCTTCCAAATATCTTTCTCTGTGTTCATCGGAACAAAGTAATTTATACAGGTATGAAATTACATAAGGGTGAGTGAATGATGACAGAATTTTCATTTTTGAGTGAACTATCCCTTTAATGTTAATATATGTTAATATATACACAATCTTTATACTTTTTTCCAGAAACACACATAGAAATTGTGTTGCTATGCAGATTGTGTTGTTTTATTAGATCATTCATCGTTTAATCATCACAACATATTGAACATGATCTTAACGATACCTTTCTTTTTACAAATTGACAAAATAACATGGGTTACTGTTTATTGCACCACTTGTTGCAATGTTCCTATCGGCTGGATGTTAAAATCCCCCCTCAGATGTTGTAATGGCAGATTTGTCATAATATGATGGAATACAGCAGCAAAGAAACACTGTGAAACCAATGTGAAAATGAAACCTGGCTTCCAGAGCAAAAGAGGGTGAGCAACAGCGCTCGCACCTGTGGGCAGTCCAAACACACAAACGCACGCACACACACACACACACACACACACACACACACACACACACACACACAGTGACAGCACACTAAGAGCACATTCTGTGCAACACAGCAAGCCCAGATCACCATAGCAACCAGGCAGAGGGCGGGAGCTTGTACAGGTCCCTGCGCACATTCTCCAGATAAACAGAAAAACATTAATTTACAGTGTTGAACTGTGATATCTGCTCAAACCTTTGCAGTAATAAAGCTTTTATCACTAATCCACAGTTTACAAATCATCGGTATGTTAAATGTGCAATGTACATCATTTTAGATGCTGATATAAAGAAGTGTAACATCAAAACACAACCACCTCAAAGTAACCACATTATTACTGTTTTCTGTTGTCACATCAGGTCCATCGCCGGGAGGAACAACCAGAAAAGCTGTCCTGGGCTGTGTAATGAGGTGAGCCCATCACTACACTCTTAAAAATAAAGGTGCGTCATGATGCCATAGAAGAACCTTTTTTGTCTACATGGTTTCATAAAGAACCTTTAATATCCAAAGAACTTTTCCGTTTCTCAAATGGTTCTTTGTGGCGGAAAAAGGTTCTTCAGGATATAAAAAGGTAAGAGATGGTTCTTTAAAGAACTTTTGACTGAATGGTTCTCTGTGGAACCAAAAATGGTTCTTCTATGGCAAGAACCTTTTAAGCACCTTTAGTTTTAAGAGTGTAGCCTAATGGGTGCAAAAGTATAATTTATTTCTTGTCATCATGAATAAAGCAGTGAACATGTGAAAATATAAATATATCATAAATTCGACACGGTACACTTTTAAAAATAAAGGTGCTTAAAAGGTTCTTCACAGCTATGCCATAAAAGAACCAGTCAAAGGTTCTTTAAAGAATCATCTCCTTCTTACTTTTTATGATCTGAAGAACCTTTTTTCGCCACAAAGAACCTTTTGTGAAACAGAAAGGTTCTTCGGATGTTAAAGGTACTTTATGGAACCAAAAGGTTCTTCTATGGCATCGAAGAACCTTTTGAAGCACACTTTTTTTAAGAGTGTACTAAAAAGAGCAGATTGGATATTCTGCCAAACGCAACTGTTTATGTTTCATAAACAAAGTTATATGGATTTTCATCAGGGAAGTAAATGATGTCAGAATTGTCATGATCCGTGTATGACAAAGAGCGGACTGGTGAGTAAATGTGAGCAGAACTTTAAAGTTAAACTGTCACTTTAACCTGTATTGATCCTTGTAAAGCATTAAGCGAGCATTTTTTGGGACAATGCCCCTTGAATCCTACAAAAGTTTAAATTTGCTAAATAATATTTCAAAAACATTGAAGTTTATTTACCTAGCACCTCACAATGAAGAATGATTCCAGCACAAGTCAAGTCCTTTCAAAGAAAAGGAAAGGCATCTGTAGCTCTCAGAATGATTGATGAGAAGTATTAACAGAGATGAAATCACGAATACAAAAGTCCTGTTGCTAAATTAATGTTCAATATTTCAAAAGCATTGCAGCTTTTTTACCTTATGAGAACGATTCCAGCACGACATGAAACATTTATGAGAACAACGGGAGATCTTCCATGGCGTGATCCCAAATCCAGCAACTGTGGTGATTTGTATGTTCTGTCACTCAGACAGGCATGGCTTTCACCGCATGCTAAAATCAGCTCCATTAAGCTTCAGTACTTGATGGTAGCACTGTTTTTTAAAAGGCATGTTAAAGTTATACCATTGGGACTTAATGCTTGTTGTGGGCCTTTCGGAAAGCTTGAAAGGCTATTAATGGCATATTGTTGAATTCTCTTCCTCTAACTATTTAATTCCATTTGAAGCCATTGAAAATGTAGTCATATGCATCTAGACATGCCATAAAGCCTACTTCACTTCACAGGATGCTCTGGCCAGGACCTGTCCAACAAAGTCTTGCTCACAAGAAAAACAATAACTTTAACTGTAATGACAGTGTCATGGCTCTGCTTCATTTAGTCATGTTTTTCTTGGTCCTGTAGCAGAGTCACGACAAAGCCTTTGGTTATGTGTGGAGAGAAGCATATTATTGTCCGTCACAACATAATATGCGTTCTCTCCGGTGTCCGCCCTCTCGTTACCTCGTTAGCTTCTCCTTAGTGTTTGATCCCTGTCACCTGCCCGTCACCCTCCCTGTGTTATCATCCCTCGTTTGTTTTCCCCTTTATAAACCCTGTGTATTCCTAGTCCTGTGTCGGTTCATTGTTTCCTGTATGCTGTTCGTTCGTGTAGTTCTCGTTTTCATGCCCTACCTTGCCTGTTTTGTAAGTTTGGTTTTGTTTATGATTTGTAGTTCTCGTTTTGCCCCTTGTGGGAAGTTTTTTGTTTATCGTTTGAAATCTCTCTTTGTTATAGTGTTTTGTCTCCCCATTGTGGGTTTTTGTTTTGTTATCTGTAAATAAACCCTTTTTTGTTAAAACCTCACCACGGCTGCCTGCAATTGGGTTCTTCCAGCGTAATTCATGACAGACAGCTACATCAGCTTTTACAACAATAGGCGGTAACATTTCGTCATTCAGTAAAGGAAATGGATGTCGATGACTTGCTACTCTTGCTTGGCAAAGACACAAAACATATACAGTAGTTGTACAGCTTACTTAAACATCATACTTATAATCTTTATTTCTATGAATGCCTACCCACTTCATATCAGTAGCTTGGTTTTAATGACAAAAACAACTTCGGCATCACATGTGTCATCAGCCACCCTGGGGTGCGTTTCCCAAAAGCATCATTAGCCAACTATGGTCGCAAGTTCCGTCGCTCCAGCATAGTTCAACAATTTAAGTGTTTCCCAAAACCATCGTTCCAACGATCAATCGCAAGCAGCGTCGCAAAGTTGCGTGGTTGGAACTACAGGTCTAGAGCTGTGGTTAGAAGCATCGTTCCTTATTATCATGACATGTAGACTTGCATCAAGCTTTTGATCAAAGTAGCAACACGCAGTGCATTCCATATCCATCACTCAAAATATATAAAAATTCAATTTGACATATTTTAGTTTGTCAAGAAAATAGAAGCGCTGTTGCTTGAAAAGTGCGCATGACCTACGTGCTCTATGAGCCTGGGGAATCCCTGGGCGGAATAACGTAGGAGGACACTTATAAATGAATTAAATATCGTGAAATAAAACAACAGATATCAAAAATAGTGCTTAAATGCAATGTATGCTATTTACAGCAAGAATTTGACATTAATTCTATCTGAACGTATTTATTAGTAGACTTCATTACTCCACCACCTGTGTGGCGTCATCAACTAGATTGCTGAACCAACTTGCTTCAAAGAATTGATCTCTGACAGAGTTACTACGGTTTCGGAAAACCTTCGTAACTACATCGTTAATTTCCCCAATGATGCATCGTACTATGGTGGTTAACCAGCGATTGATGTCGTTGTTCGGGAAACGCACCCCTGATCAGCTATTGGTAATGGCAATGCATCAACTATTAAAAACCCATATCAATCAATTTATTATCTAGAACACTGTATAAATTGTCTCTATATTTGATCAACTTAAACACACAAACGCTTGCAAACAAAAGCTCAGTTCAGTGGCACCAGTATTAGCTGTGGGGACAGATCCAACACACTGTACATCCCACAGCTCTGTTTTGTAAGCAAATCATTATCAAGACTATTAATGGCACACTGCAGAATTCTCTCTTCCTCCCTCCCTCTCCCACTCAGTCTTTCTTCCATTCTCCCACCTTCCCTCTATTCAATTCGCCTGCTTTCTAGTGAACAGTTTTATTCATTCTGTGGAGTTTTTCTTTTTAATAGCTTTTTATTGGTATATCTTTGTCTATGCCAACACTTGGCGAGCTCCCCTCAAAGACAGCATTTTAAAGCATAGGCACACTCCTGACGCAAAAGCGTCCAAGTAAAACTTGAAGCTACGTACCTTTGTATAAAACGTAATTCCAGAATGTACCGCAACAAACTCTATTCCAAAAACCATCCACAGAAGAATAAAGAAAAAGACCGCTGAGGTTAGAGAAATGTTGCTTCTGAACTAAACATATGTCTATATCAGTATTCTGTGTATCCATAAATATTTCGGTGGCGAGTTGTACTTTTTTGTGCATAACAAAGTAGTGCGCAGTCAAGAACTATGCTCACAGTAAACTCCATGAATGACATGAGAACGTTGGAATTAGAATCATACTATTATCCTACTAATTGTGCACATAACTTCAGCTTTAAAATAGCAATGTAGATGACCTAAAAGGTAAGAGAAAGGAGGAATGGATTCTTGTTTGCAAAGTTCGCAGAGAACATCAAGAGATTCTGAACGTCATGTTCTGAGTTATGTTTCACAGGTCAAAAAGTTCTAGTCTACACATTAAAATAAATATGGTGCTGTTCTACTTCAAAACAACTTAAAACAGCCTAAACTTGCTGTTCTAAGATGGTGTCTCAACTTGGCCAAGCTGGTTGCTCAGTTTATCTTCTGGCAACACCAGCTGACAAATGCCCAAAACCCCTCTCAAAGCAGCAAACCACACCAACCTGACCAGGCAAGGACACCTGCTACCAACAATCCAGATTGAGTTGGTTCAAGATGTTTTGGTTTTCAACAAATTAGTTTTAGTAACTGGAGAAAACCTTTATGTCATCATTTACACACCTTTTTGTCATTTATACTACAGCTTTGCGTAAAGAAGAAAGCAAAAGTTTAGCATTATCTAGTAAAATCTTCACTCATTCATTTCAGACATTTGGGCCCATTGTAAGAGGGCCATAAGGACTTTTGTGGTATAGTCAACTCACTGGCTCTGAGGACTGGGGGCTAACCCATAAAAATGGTACCGGTTCCTATAAATTCAAGCAAGAGCTCGGTCACCGCTGTTGAGACGTGAATGGTACACAAAAGAAGACATTTTGAGAAAGGTCTCAGTGGTTTTGTCAATACAATGGAACTCAAAGGGGGTCAGCGCTGTTTGGTTACCAACGTTCTTCAAAATGTCTTCTTTCGTGTTCTGCAGAAGAAAGAAAGTCACACAGGTTTGAGTAAATGATGACAGAAACGTACAGGTAAATTGACTTCCTGAAACATCCTGGACATGTTAACCTCAGAGCATTACAGTGTATTTTTCCATCATCATAGTGCCCTAAGGTCACACCCTCTTTGAGCCTGCAACCTTTGGCAAGATTCCTCAGAATAAAGCTGACAACCATAAACCATTAAAGTTATAATTTACCATGTTCATAATGACCTTGTAAAGGATCCTATAAAGGACGCGTAGGAGCATTTAAGAGCCTCTACTTAAACCATGATAAAGAATGTTACCTGCTTTACCGAATGTTCATTTATCGTCGTCAATAGAACTGAGACTTTCTAACCAACAGACAATAATACAATACGTGTTAAGTGAGAAGCTACAACAGACACATCCAATCACTCCAATCCCCACATACAATAATGCAAACATATGATGGTAGCGAAGCTAATCAACAAACAAATCACGTACCAGCCCTTGACAAGGTGGATCTGCAATGGTCAAACAGTCTTGCACGAAAAAACACCTAAACAAAAGTAGATCTCGGTAAGAACCCTCGAGCCGAGCACAACATTGCAGTCCTCTCCACCTCCCACAGGTTCTCCAACCAGTATCATTAGCTTCTCTGTCATTTCTGCAGCATAAACACCCCAGCCATCTCAAGGAATTCCTTCAAACCAGCTGAGGACCAGTCTAGACTTTACAGCTCCCAAACAATTTCACATCCCCTAAATGAAGATCGGCTGTTTGGCATCAGGGTGGAATCGCATGTCCGACACGCATGATAAACATGAGCCATTAACACTCAAAACTCCTACACAGTTTACGCAGATATCAACATCACAGGGCAGGTAGAGCTCAAAAGAGTGTGTTTATGTCTGTGTGGGAGGATAGATGCTGAGAAAGAGGCAATAGAAGGGAAAGGTTAGGTAAGGAGATATGGAGAGGGTGGGGTTCAGTAGCTCACCATGCTCAACCCAAATCCCGCATTGGGCTGGAAGGCGGGTGTAGATCTGTCCTCCTTCCCCGTCAACAGACACACACAACCCCTGCGCCCGTCTCCACGATGGCCAGCTCATCCACAACGCCTCGCTGTGTGCCCACACACACACACGCTCTACAGCCCAAAGTCCAGAGGGGTATCTCCTCTTAGAAACGATGCTTTCTCAGTACAAAAAAATCCAGTGAAAGAAGAAAGGTTTGAGAGGAAGAAACGAAAAAGGCGTAGCAGAAGGGCATCACGGAACAATCATTCTTCTCGGATCAACTGCCCACAAAAAGATAAATAACCTACCATCTGCAAAAACAAACGGATACCAGCACGCGCTGGTAAAGGAAGTTGAGCCCGCTCCCTTCCTCCCTTAATGCACCTTGATTTTTTCCTTCCACACGCATTCACTCATTTCCTAGGCCAGGTTGACTCTTCCTCTCCTAAACGCTCATTTTAGACTGCCTTTTTTGGCTGAAGCGTACATGGGAGAAGCCCTCGGCAGATCTGGAGAGAGCAGCGATCAGCACAAACCGAGGACGAGAGAGAGAGAGAGAGAGAGAGAGATAGTGTGACTGCCGCTACAGTCCATGAATGGTGCAGTGCTGCTGTTGTCATGGTAACCACTGGGGAGGAGGCCGGCAAAGTGGTGAGGGGGAGTGAGAGAACGACAGAGCGAGAGAGAAAGTGCTTCGCAGAGGGACACTGTAGCTTTGGGATGGCCAGTTGCGTATGTATGGAGACTGGTAATTGTAGCTGGTTTATAAATAGGGGTTGCCGGCGCACAGGTCCGATCCGTCAGCTAAGGTGACCTTTTGTTATCCTTGAAAGTGCTATTCGAACCAGAATTCATCACATTATGCATATGGGCTCAACTCGCACTTTCACCTCTTCCACTCCCCCCATTCATGTCATTGCTGCTTTTATAATCCATCCGTCCATTTGGTTCGCCTTCTGGTTTGATGAAAAGATGGGTAAAGCATATGTGACTTTCTTATATTTAAAAATGCATTTAATCTAGTTTATCAGTATGTGAGTTTTCCTCATAGGGATCCAACCCATGACCTTTGCAATGCTAACACACTGTTCCACAAATTTTTAAAGAAATAGTTCTAATAGTTCAAAGAAGGTGATTAAATAATTACATTTCTGGACGCTTTATGATTAACACAGCATTCAAGCAATGTTAAAATACACAATACTATGAATGCTATGATGCCAAACACTTCTTCACCAATTAAATAAGGTGACAAACATCGCTGATGTAGCTGGCATGTCAAGCTTTGATAAGAACTTTGTATGGC
This sequence comes from Triplophysa rosa, assembly GCF_024868665.1. Lineage (NCBI taxonomy): Eukaryota > Metazoa > Chordata > Actinopteri > Cypriniformes > Nemacheilidae > Triplophysa > Triplophysa rosa. The sequence goes on along the minus strand of NC_079907.1, from coordinate 20,882,654 downwards.
ATTGGAAGAATGTAAGAGTCATAATTATTCCCTTTTGTGTGAGTGAACTAACCCCATTAAAAGAGAGATAAAAACGGCTTCTCTTGTTTTTTTGTACCTCTTGCCACTTTTTAGAATGAGTCTTGAGTGCCCTAATGATGCATAGAGATTATTAGTAGCTTTTGCTGCTCTCACTAATGTTCTTTTAGGAATTCTAATGTAGAAATCTTTTTCTTAATTCAAACCTGATCATTCAGAGAACTTCAGCAATAAAATAATGAAAATTTAGACACGCACGCACGCACACGCACACACACACACACACACTATGTGATCTTAAAAGACATCAAATATTCAAGATCAAGCAGATTAAATGTACATCAGGGATTCATGCAGTACGCCCGTGTAGTCTGGCCAACATTTGCCTTGAATGTTAATGTGGACAGAAGTTTTCTAACTTTTCAACGGCCTTGGTTTCACTCACTGCGGTACAATATAGTTTTTGGGTAAACAGACAGAGATTTATGGGTTTAATATCACTTGTCTCTCTGTCTTCTAAATGTCAAGTACCTACCCTGCATGATAAACACTTTGCTGTACTATTCAATGCATGCTGTCTAAAGATATAATGTACAGTCAGCTGGTCATTAAAGCTTAATGAACCCTCATATAGTAAACAGGACCACAAAACAAAGCCGTAGGATCTTGTATTATTAAAAAAGTTTTTTTTTTTACAAAAGTAACGTGTTGTCACAAGAAATAACACAGAGATGTGTTGTTAAAATGTGTTGTTTTAACACAACTGATTTTAGAGTGTACACATTATGCAGCCACAGAAAATATAAGACCACCCCTCACTACCACACAGAATGAAACAAAAATATATAATTTCACTTAAACACATACTGTACATATAGAATAATTGAAAATAATCGAAAACTCTTATTTTATTAAAAAAATTAAAAATGATCATTTATATATATACTGTATATCCAGTCCGGTGTCTGTTGAATGTGAACAAAATCAAACCTCAGGAGTGACAAAGTCATCCAACAGCAATGTGAAAGACTGACAGCATGACAAGACACATGAAAACTGTGATAAAAATCGACATTAAAAATACTTTTCAACTTTTCCTAAATACAAATACAGTATTTTTGTTGTTTTGCTTAGAATATGAACTTGTTTTCTTTGCAGTATTTGTGGTCTTTAAAAAATACATAGCATCCTTTCAGTTTTTTATCTGTTTCTCCAGTTTTGAATGGCAAATAAATGCAGAAACTGTATTTTTATTTTTTATATTAAAATATTATTAGTAGTTCACAGAATGAAATAAAAAGGATAATTTGACTTAAACACATATACATTAAGAAAAACTGATAATGGTCTTTGAAATGGTATCTTAATTTTTTTTTTGCGGCTGTATATGAACCACTATGATACAGATCTCCCGTATTTTTCAAACATTTAAGGGATGGACAAGAAGAAGAGGAGAAGACAAACATATTATTCTAAATTGCAGATATTAGGGTGAACTATCCCTTTCAGAAGAAATCAACAAGAACTGCCTCAGTTTACAATAATGCATTTTATTGTTGGTATTTTTGGTGTCTTTTGCCTTGGTTATTATTCACACACATAAGAGAAGTAATACGGGTCTATCTTCTAAGAGAAAACTTTATCCACATTGTCTGTGCTAATCCTTGTTTTACTGTCATCTTTTTATCATTTGGACCCATTCTCTCCCTGAGCCTGTTCACCTGAGAAAGATTCCAAATGTCACATTTCCATTTAGCTGAACAAATGATCACGTCTGGGAAGATCTGGGGATGTGAGGTGGACAAAGGGGGGTGGGGGGCAAGGGGGTGTAATTGGAAAGAGTAAATGAGGGCAGAAAGATCTTTCAAGTCATCCTTTTTAAACTGTTCCCTTAGCTGTGTTTTACTACAAGATGCTGTTCTTCTGGGTATAATCCTTCTTCGTGGGTGCAGAGAGACCACAGAAAAGCAAGGCCTTGCTACAAGGGCTAATCTTATCATTGAATTGTACTATAGATTGAGGAGGAAAAGTGGAAGCAGATTGACATCAGAGAAGGTTGTGGGGGTGCTGTAATTACATCAAGCCAATTAATGGGCAATGAGGGAAAATGTAATTTTCCATAGGGATCTAATAGGGATGGCAGTAATGGTATTGATTGTGGAAGTTAATTTGGGTTTGTAACTGAAATGGAATGTGAGAACTGAAATCTGGGAGGAGTGAATCCCATTATCTAAACAAGGAAATCAGCAACACATTAACCACACTAAGAGTACGTTTACACAATAAAAAACGGAAAAGCCTACAGACGCATGCGTATGACGTCATCGTTTTTAGAAAACGTCCCGGTTCCTTTTGTAACCTCGGTTCCCTGAGAAACGGGAACAAACATTGTGTCAGAAGCTGATGCTATGGGGGGTATCCTCCAATCACTATCTTCCTAAAGCCTTATTGCACAACGCCAGTACATTCCGAACTGTACTGGGCCAATGACGCTCAAGACGGCACTGGGAGGTGGAGCTACCTCCGCTATAATAAGCGTCTGAGCAGCATAACTCAGAATCATCGACTGAACGAGTACTGCTGCTGGAGCTGTGAGAGCGGCTTCTGACACAATGTTCGTTTCCGTTTCTCAGGAAACCGAGGTTACGAAAGTAATCGGGACATTCCCTTTCAAGAACGTATCACTCCCATTGCGTCAGAAGCTATACGGGGATCTTATAGAACAGCGCCGCGTGAGCAGTGAAAGTGGCTTGACCTAAGCGGAGCCAGAAAAAAAAAGCTGCGATCATGACGAGACAGTGAAGTACATGATACACAATCCCCTCTAAGACTACACATACTGTATTGCCACGCTGACCATGGCAGCAAATAAGTGAAACACCAGCCTAACTTACGTGGCTTAAAAGGAACCAAACATGCCCAGCAAGCGGAGGTTCCTGGTGCTAAGGCAGCATATAATAGAGCCATATCACTCACAGCCGCTGCTCCTGCCCGGGCTCTCAGGCTACGACCTGGTGGAACCCAGTCAGGCTGTAACTAACTGCTTGAGGCAGGCGCAGACGGCGTGCTTACCGAGAGGACTTGGGAAGCTAGGGAGGACACATCCAAGCTGTAAAATCTGGCGTAGGTGTGTTCTGTGAAGACCAGCCAGCCGCTGTGCATATATCCTGAATGGACCACGCCCATAACGAAGCTATAGCTCTCGTAGAGTGGGCTCTGACATCAAGCTTGCCTCTGACAGCGGCTCGAACGGAGGGCACGTCAGCACTCTGAGGACCAGAGATAAGTCCCAGGAAGGCCCGGTGGTGGGGCGAGAGGGCTTAAGCCAGTGCAAAGAGCGCAGCGTAGGCTTTGTCAGCAAGGTGTGCCATCATATGGCAAGGCTTTGACTGGAGAGTAGCTTCACTTCCCCGCGGTGGTGAAGAGGGGCAAAGGTGAGCCGCCACGGTGAAGAGGGGCAAAGGTGAGCCGCCACCTCATCCTCGACGGGGGAAACGCGAGTGTATCCCTGCGCCTCCGCCCCGTCGACTTTGGAAAAGATCTTCGCGCACCCACAAGCGGCTCGTTGGCGGCAGTTGGCGCCAAGTGCGACGTTGCACCTATATCTGAGCACCCGCACTGGAAGATCTTCACAATGCGGGCACCCCGACCCGGCGATAGCCACCTCTGCATGAGCGGAGCCCTGCACAAACATCCGCGACATCTGGACCGCCAAGAGGGATGACCGTCGCGTCTTCTTCTCGCAGTAATCCACAGTGTCACCGGCTTCTTAGGAAATTGCTCGTGAAGGAGAAGAAATCTGAGTTATGCCGCTCAGCGTCTTGAGCACAGTTCGGAATGTACTGGCGTTGTGCAATAAGGCTTCAGGAAGATAGTGATCGGAGGATACCCCCCATGCTTCTGACGCAATGTGAGTGAACCATTCTCGAAAGGGAACGCCGCCTTCAGAGTTTACACGGAAACAATAATGCGTTTTCAAAAACTTGTACTTTGAGACCCTTCGGAGAAAAGTTTGCGTTTTCAGTCCCCCAAAATGCCGTTTTTGTGTAAATGAACAGCCAAAAAGCATAAAAAGTTTTCAGTTTCTAGTTGTAAATTTAGTTTTGTCATTTTTAGTTGTAAAAATTGTGACCAATTGTGGTCCCGATGTAAAAAATGAAAAGTGAACATATGGGTTCACTTACAGTGAGGACATGGTTTATGCCGAGCATTAGTGTTTAATTTGTACAATAAACAAAACCAGTTAACCCCTGCACCAGACTTTGTGTTCATTCAATTCCATTATTGTGCAAGGTAATGCAAGACAGTGCAAAGATTTTTCATGTTCACTGTCTGACCAGTTGAAAATATGGGACGACAACATCATAGATTGACCTCTTCACTCAATACAAACATCCAAATTGAAGAGCTTAAGGTCTCACTGCATTTGATAATTGTATTACTTTAAACTAATATTTGAGCCTCAAAATATCATATGTAAATGTTTTTTTCACTTGACAATAATTTCTATACACTTTAAAATGTCTTGAATATAACTGTACACCCTTACGTCATTTAGTATACGCGGGTCTATGAACATGCAAGTTAGTCCCCGCCTCCAATAATTTACACCAGCTCGGAACAAAGATAAACGTACATAGATACCGCATTCGGCAGTTCCAGATGCTGTTAAACACAGTTTCTCAATGCACACGTGAGCTGCGCATTAGCACCACTGTCTATGGTAAACTGCAGTTTTATGGAGAAAATGTGCACATGGTTTGTCGTTAAGCATATTAAGAACATATTAAATATAGACATATAAACAACATTAAAAACTTAATTTTAACCATAGGGGGACTTTAATGGTTTACAATACTGATGAACAATTGAGTAGATATCCCTTTGAACGTATTATTGCATGTTATTATATTATTGATTAAAAACAGAAGCCGTGATATCATATCTTGTTACCCATATTCTTTAAGATGTCTCAAGTCGTTGCACATACTGAAGTGAGCAGCTTGCTTGAGCCTAACCACAATTACCTTACCACTGGTGCCAAGTGACTGATGAGACATGATAAAGTCTTCTCAATAGACGACACAAACAACTTTCTATAGCTTAATAAATCAAGCCACATTGGTATGCATCTGACTTTGTTGAGAGTAGTATTAAGTGCCTCCCTGTAAGTATGGACAGAAGTTAATTGCCATTGTCGGCATGCAAACAGAATTCAATTCATAAAAAGTGGCATTTTCAATCAAGAGCTAGTGTTTCTTCAAGGGAGGCTACGCCACATCTTCACTGCTCACTGAGGCTGAACTGATGGAGGAGGGCTTGTATCGGACCCCCTGCCTCGTCCTGGGAGGCTTAAATCAGGATGTGATTGATCTGTTAAAAAGGTCAGTTCTCTCTTGCTGGGTTTTGGTCAAATCCGAAGTTGAAGAGATGGATACGATCAGCTATTTTCTCCTTTTTGTCTGCCACTAGCTAAGTGGGAACAAAGCAAAATGTATTTAAATTAGAACATAAATACTGTACTTTTTTTTTTTTTTTAAATATCCCTGCTTGTGATAGTTGTATTTGACATATATGTATAATCTGTGTTTATCTGTATTTTTTATATATACAGTATATTGTTATTCTGTGTAGTGTTATTTGTATGCACCATGGGTCTGAGAGTAACGCAATTTCAATCCTCTATATGTATGTACTGTACATGTGGCAGAATTGACAATAAAGCAGACTTTGACTTGAAATGTAGAGTTTATTGTGTTTTGCTGGGGGGGATTTTTGTTTCTGATTTGGCTGTAATACGAAGATAAGAAAGACTTGAGCACTGTGTGTCAGAGGCCACCACTCATTTTCTTACTATTATTTGATGTATATTCAGTCTAAAACATAGAAAACATAAGGTATACTAAGTGAATGCAAAAAGCTACAGATTTATATACGCTACATGTACGCTCATCCTTTCTGCGTTAGGCAATTTAGCAGACAGACACTATCTTGAACTGTCTTCAATGGTTCCTTATACTGTACCATAACCTCCTTAGGAATCGTCTGAATATGAATTTTGTCGCTATTTTGGAGCACACTAGTTTAAAGATATCCTTAAGGCTAACATATTCATACTATAAGCCAAAAAACTTCATTTCCATTTATTTTCATGGAGACTTTAAGGTTTGTTATTGCCACAGGAACAGTGAGCAATACCTTTGTTTAAATGATAAATTCTTTTTATAAATAAAAAAGATCCACAACTTCTTTGGAAAGTGAATGGTTCTTCTACCATTCACTCCTAATGACAGTTGGAATTGCAAAGCCTTTCTTTAAGCCATTCCTTCTCAGTACATTAATCCATATGATATGTTTCTCACTCCCTAATAACATAACAGATGCAAAAGCAACGCCTGATTAGGTTCTCATAAATATGCAGAATGTGCACGAATAACAGGATGAAAGAGTGCTCATAAAGAGGTCTGACTTTTATTAACACAGATGAGAAGCTCCACAATACTGTTTACACAGGAGTATTACAAAACAGGCAAATTTATGCTGAGAGCAAATAAAGCTGACTAACAGCTTTTGTTGCTCCTAAACAAGGTTAAGAGTAGCCTATAAGAATATGCCTCTTGATGTTATTGTCTTTTGGCTCATGGATATAAAGTAGAGCATTATCATTTACCACCTCAGGCTTTACCACCTACTGTAAGTTTTATACAAATGACAGTGCTGCCATTTTATATTTGTAAACTGCAAAGTACAAAGTCCAAACTTGTGTGCTAGTCATACTGAATGAAACAGAACCTTAAATGAGCCTATTTACACCTGGTCACTTCATGCGTTTTCTTTGATCGTGAATGTGAAAAGACCAGGTGTAAATGCCCTCTGAAACGCATTCGAGACGGATTTAAATCCGATCGCTTAAACAGGAGGTGGTCTGGGACGCATTCCAGTCAAAACTGAACAAGTCAAAGGCTTTGTTCAGGCTGTCGCCTCAAATCCGATTTTGGTGCATATCCGATTGAAATCTCATTTAAATGATTGATTGTCCACACTGTGTATAGCAACTGTTCAGATCCGATTTGAGTGTCCCGTGGTGCTCTCAAATTTTTTGCAATATCTGATTTGGTTTCTATGGCATTGACAGGGAGCGTTGAATATTTATCCTTCTGGGGAGTTCCTATATTGTGTAAATTCTGTAACTCATTTCCAGAAAACAGAGCATATTTTCTTTCAGAGCATATTTTCCTTCATTCCTGGACAAAGTGCAATAATTGTGGTTAAATGAGTAAAATGTGTTAGAATTTAACATGTTTATAAAAAATACAATATGGAAACTGTGAAAAAGGAGGTCAAAGGTTTTTTTATTAAAAACTAGGGCTGTCAAAAGATTAATCGCGATTAATCGCATCCAGAATAAAAGTTTGTGTTTACATAACATATGTCTATGTACTGTGCATATTAATTTTGTATTTATAAATACAAACACATACACAAGTATACATATTTAGGAAATATTTACATGTATTTATTTATATTTACCAATAATTGAAATGATATATAAATGTTTATTAATATTTAGATTTTTCTTAAATATATGCATGGATGTGTATGTGTTAATAAATACAAAATTATTATGCACAGTACACAGATATATATTATGTAAACACAAACTTTTATTCTGGATGCGATTAATCGCGATTAATCTTTTGACAGCCCTATTAAAAACGTACTTTTGTTAGCTAAGAATTTTATTCCCAAATGTAATAGTTTTAAATCACCCAATTTATAGTAAGAATTATTTGGGACAATATTCAAAAACGCTGTCATAAGCAAATAATAAAATGCTGGAATTTTGTTAGACTTATTCGATAATATAAATTATGTTTCTTGTTTTGTTTTTATTAAAATAGATGGATTAAAAATTGTGCGTTTTTCTATCTTTTTTGTCTTGTTTGTTGTTTGGTTTGTAATATCTTTTATTATTTTTCTTGTCTTGTGATTTTTTTGCTGTTCACACTTGCTAAATGTGATCGGATTTCAATCGGATATGCCCAAAAATCGGATTTGAAGTGACAGTCTAGCTTAAATGCATCTGGTTGTTGAAACTCCCAAACGGAAGTATGTTGCTAGCAAGCATTTATGTGGCCAAGTGTAAATCCATCGGTTTGAATAAATCAGATAGCTATCCGATCAGAGAAAACGCATGAAGTGACCAGGTGTAAATACATTAACACAAAGAGCAATAACAGAACCGCTGTATGAATCATAACTCAATACCACTGTCCTCTTCAGGAAAGCTCCCACAATGCACCTGAACTCACAACAGACAGAAGTGTAAATATAGGCTTTTATCGATAGGAAAGAGAGAGCAAAAATAACACAAAGGACCATTTTTTTTCCGTCTAGACTACAATTTAGACACATCCATATTTGATGACCACAGAAAAGCAAACACGCACAAATTACCTCCATTATTATAAACACTCAAACTTGAAAACAATGTGAAGAAAAAGCATTATAGTTTCAATCTGTTCAAGTCACTAAAGTGCTCAACAAGAACAAGAGCCTGGCACACCCTAGTGGACACATCAAACACCAAACATACACGGCGCAATATACTGTAACTGTCATGATCCAGTGTTTGCCCTGTGTATTATGGACTTTTATATTACTTCCTGTCCTGTGCCATGTTTTGTAGTCCTTTGTAGTTTTTCGTGCTAATTGGTGTTTCTTGTCATCTTGTTAAGCTTGTTCTTCCCTGTGTATATATAGCCAAACAAAGAACACGAAACATCAACGACTGACCAAACACAACTGAAACACAAGGGCTATATATACACAGGGAAGAACAAGCTTAACAAGATGACAAGAAACACCTGAGAAACACCAAATTAACACGAAAAACTACAAAGGACTACAAAACATGGCACAGGACAGGAAGTAATATAAAAGTCCATAATACACAGGGCAAACATAGACTGGATCGTGACGGTAAAACACAGCATCTCTCTGTCTCTCTGCGTAACAGTGCCATAAACTTCTTAGAAACATCCTAAAGTGTACATTGTGTGCATGTGATGTAATCGTGTATTTGTATTGGTTTTAGAAATTGTCACAATGATTGCAAGAAAGTTCTATACCTGTGGCTGTGTCGAAGACGTTCCTTACGGGTGGTAGCCTTGAGCTGGCAGTGTGGTGGGTGAGTAGAGGGGATGATGGGAGAGATCGCGAGACCCCGTCCATTGTACGAATGTGCTGTAGTTCCTCAGCCATGGAAAGTGGTGGACCGGCATAATCACTCTCAAAGGCACAGTCACTGTCTATACTGCTGCTACCTAAACGATTAAGGGACATATGGACAAATGTAAGGATGTAATCAATTAGTAGTATTTCACATGTTAATTACAAAGCATGTTGCAGTATTGAGCCATAATAAGGTACAAGTTCAAACTATATCAAGATGATTGTTCCAAACACTGTGACTATGTTATCACGTACAGTTGTCCAGTTCATGAATACACCATATATCAACCTGAGTCAGTAGGTCATTGGGTATTTTCATGGATATGACATTTTCTGTCAAAACTTGAAATATAAATTCTCAGAAAATGTATTTATTACCAATATATTCCCTGATGAGTCCTGGGTTGGGTTGCACCAGCCATTCGTAAGTTCTTTCTTAAATGTGAACGTAAAGTCCACACTAGAGGCTTAGTAACTACTAGCAAGTTTGTAACTAAATCTGTATGTTATTCGGTTGCACCATTTGGTCTTAAGGCAGAACCGTAGCTAGTAGTTCGTAAGATTTTCGTAAAGTAATGCGTAGTCGCATAATATGACGTTTACCTTTAATAGTTCAGTAGCAGCCTTTCAATTTGTGAGAAAAAGTTGCGTTGAAATGTTGTGAATTTCAAAACATTTTTGATTTAAACTTATTTTACCTCACATAATAACGCTAAAAAAATGATCAACTATATCTATCGTGAATAACATATTTCAAATTAGATTAATAAACAAATGCTGATTAAAAACAGTACAGCCTAATTAACGCAATAATAAATGACATGCAACATGGGTGATTTCATTTTACCGCCAATGAAATAAAAAGATGATTTTATTTTGACGTGCACAACACAGGCAGATATACACACACGGAGGCGCGCTATGACGGTTCTTGTTAGAGCCGCTAATAATGTAATAATGTTCTCTATTTTAAAAGGTAAGTGACTGTAAATGTCAGCATTATCATGTGTGTAAATCATTGAAGAATGGCGAGTGAAACAAGAGCTTATTCAGTTAGTTCAGGGAGTCTGCTATTTTATTCCTACAGTTACTCCTGACGGGAGGCTTCTGTAAATATTTAGTTTATACGTAACATTACGCTTCAACTAAGTTGAATGGTGCAACTCAAAAATATTTAGTAGTGCGTAAGTTGTAACTTAGTGCCCGTTTAAGTCGTAACTTACGCACAGCTGGTGCAACCGGCCCGAGATAACAGAAAAATATCAGTCCATGCACAACTATCTATTTTAACAATGAATGCTTTATGGATGCGACGGATGCACGTTTTTGAGAGACAATGTACTTTGTAGGATTTCTGTGAATAAAATTCACAAACCAGAAGCAATAATACCCAACAAGTGGAGAAAGGATGGCTCTTTATAGAACATAAAATAGTTACTATATTTTAATTTTCATGTGCTCATTTATAAGGAATATGGACCGTTATGGATGTGACAGTTCTGTTATGGATGTGAAAATTCACTTACCTGACTATGGAAAACTAGTACCCTTTTAAAAAGTGCTTTAAAAACTTTGAGACTTCACATGGGTATTTAAACCACCAAATATTGACCTATGATATTGATCTATATCCTATGCTGTATACAACATGAACATAAAAAGTAATAGTAGAATAGTTATTTTATCAGACGCACATGCAGGCCCGAAGTTAACTTCCAGTCTGTGTTTGGTTATAACAATTTATTTGAGATTTAATTTATATTAATATTTGATTGTATATTAATTGCATTAATATACATTTTTTGAGGTATTTTGCATTTTTTTGAGGTACTAACTTTCTAAACAAAAAATGTAATGTATGTAAAAAAATAGTTAATTCTGTTGAACAAAACAGCCTACGGTGGTTAGCTTGGTCTTTCAGCCTAGCCCAGTTGCATAGTATTATCTTTTTAACAGTTCAACAGCAGTTTTGGCACATGTCAGCATACTCAGGCTGGGAGACCAGCAGGCCCACATGCTAGATCAGCTAAACACCAGCTTGGCCAGGCTGGAAACCAGCAAATCACCTTCAGCATATATGCAAATTGGTATGAGACAAGGTCAGGACAGTTTCTAAATATATGGCACCCAAAAGATAGAGCTGAACCATAGCTTACCCTGTCCAGTGGAGTTAAGGGGATCCAGGCTGGAGGTCTGTATGTCTGTGGTGCCCTCGTTCCCACCATCTGCAGAAGAGGTGCGAGAGAAAGAGCAGAGCGAGTGAGCACGGGGTGGGGGTGTGGGGCCTGCTTGAGTCCGTTCGAGCAGGTAGATCAAGTGGGTGTCCAGTAACCAGGTTCTAGAGTGCAAGACCCCCAGCAGAGTACTCGCACAAAGACCCTCAACACTCCTCCGCCGTGAAGGTGACTTGGCCCTCATGGTGGAAAAGTGTGAAACTGAGGAAAACCGTTTCCTTTTCTTTCCCATAACCACTCAGTGATGACAGACCACATCAAAACCTAAAGTTAGACTGATTAGGATGGACAGGAAGTGACACGGTCAAGCGCAGGTGCAGTGCAAATGTGCCTGTACACATTGTACAGGAAAACATCTGCTGTAGACTGCTCTACTTTTGTGATGATGAGAGGCAAAAGAAGGCGGAGCTTGAGAGTGTGTGTGCAAAGATAGGGAATGCAGTGGCCTATTGTAAATAAGATGCTCAATGATGGATTAGCATGGAGCTAACGATAGCGGGATCAATTACTTCTGGCCGCAGGGGACGTGAATGGCTGGGCTGGCCTATTAGGACAGATGTATGGGTAATCAATGGACATTAGAATCCTCTCTGCAGAGTCTCATAACTGCCAACAGGATGAAAATACAGTTAGCCACCATACAGTGAGGGATTGCGAGTTAAAATCATTTGTATTTTTATATTATTAACGACTAATAATGGAAACCATTATCCCCCCAAAAGAATGTTTGTAACTTTTAGAACAATTAGAAAACGATTCAATTTAAAAAGCATAGTATAAGTTTATTATACATTTAACTATAGCTTTCCTGTAGCTCAGTGGTTAGAGCATGGCGCTAGCAAGGTCGTGGGCTCGATCCCAGGGGATTACACATACTTAGAAACAAAATGTATAGTGCAATGTAAGTCGCTTTGGATAAAAGCGTCTGCCAAATGCGTAAATGTAAATGTAATAAAAGTTTTCACTTAAACAAATTGCATAATGGCAAAATAGCAACAACCACACAGTCCAAAATAGGGAATTTATTAGAAAATAAATGTTCCCCTGTTCATGCAGTGTATTAAACTTTTATTCTCTAGTCCAGGCAGGAAACAGAAAATTACATGAACATGTTTTAAAATTCTATGTTTAAGTAGTTAATTCTTTAAAGGAAGAAAGTTTTAAGCAGGGACTGGTTGCAGACATTATTAAACTAATAAAATGAAATAAAAAGGTCAATTATGTACATGAAAGAAAAAAATCAACACACAATGCCCATCGAAACAGTGGGAATGATCAACCCAGTCGATACGTGAATATTACTTGCCAGAGGGTCAAGCACTGTATCACAGTATACATGTGCAATGTAGGTCAGTGCTAGCCTGGCTAAAAATAACCTCACTAACAACAATAACCTCATTTTAAAATACTGAAAATGCTGACATCAGATTTCCTGTTAGGGTTTTATACTTTAGTAATATTGCCAGTCCATCTAAAATCTAATAGACTCTTAATTTTTTCTTAGTAATGCTTGTAATAATGCTTATTGTTGAAAATTCTTTTTTCATTTTATAATACTTTTGAATGATATCATTTCTATCCTTTTAGCACATTTTATTGCCATTATTACATTTACATTTATGCATTTGGCAGATGCTTTTATCCAAAGCGACTTACATTGCATTATACTATACATTTGTATCTGACTATATATATTACATGTAAAGCTCCTTCTGATTCTGATAATCAGGCTTCACAGTACCTATCTGAGTCACTACATCCATATACTCGGTCACAAGCGCTCAGATCCGCTGACGGATCCCAGGGCTGAAGTCCCAGGGCAGGGTACATCTTAAAAACAGAGGTGATCTTGCTTTTTCTGTCGTTGGCCCTAAGTTGTGGAATCGTTTTTCCACAACTTTAGAATTTTTAGACAATTGTACAGGAAAACAAGATGAAAATACTTTGTAAGAAATTCACTTTTGCCGTGTAAGCAGTGTGTTCTAGCGCAGGCGACACCATATTCGGCTTTCCTCCAAGCTTGTTCTCTGGTGCCGGCTTACAGAAACGTAATTTAGTGTTAATAAATTAATAGATATTATTAGCAGAAATTCTTCTCCATATTCCATGCACAGGTTTTTGATGTTTCAATTTGCAAAATTGGGCTTTCTTTTTTACAGACTGGCGAAAGATCAAGAAGCAAATTGATCGATTCAGTTCGCAAAAAACAACGGGATCCTGGTGTAACACATGCACTAAAATATGGATTTGCACTAGCCATGTATCGTCTGACTCCGGTACATTTCTTTTCTGTTGAATCACACTTCGATATTCTTCCTGGCTGAGTTTAACAGCGTTCTATTTTGCGTAAATATAAAGCTTCGCCAGCATTTATTAAAAATCATGCATGGGGATAAGAATTGATCTTTGTTCTACAATACACGCAGGGATAGTTAGATAGTGTTAGCTACTTAGTATACTATGTAACTGTGTTGAAGATCTGTGATAATGGAACCACGTAAATAAATTGTTATGTTTCAGGGAAAAGAGCGATGAACCATTGCCAAGTTTATTAATTTGTCAAGGGCTGTCAACAACCCGGAAAGATCTGCGATCTTAAAGTTTCTAAAGGGGGATTTTTACCTTGATTTTCATTCAAAATAGGTAATGGGAAAGCAAATAATAAATACTTAAAATATTCATTTTGTAATGCATTTAGTTATTGCATGTAACAAATGCACACAAAGCTAGGATTTATATTGTATGACATAAGTTTTTGTAAAGCAAGCTTGTCAAATAAACTTTATAGTCTTGTAAGATGTGGTGTTTTTATCTCCAATTTTGACTCTTTTAAACAAAAACAAAAGTTTTGCCTTGTATGCTAAAACTTATAAATAGTGGGGAAAGGGGGTGTGTCTGAGTAAAAACGTGACGTCAGTGTATAAAATGTTTGGGGGGGCCAGTCCCCCCGGTCCCGGCTAGCTCCGCCCATGTACCTGCCATGTATCAAACTGGATAATTTTTTACCTTTCATATTTCTATATATTATTATTAATACATTTATATTTATTGTCGATTTCACAAAGCATTTTCTGTATAGCTGCTTTGAAAAATGTGAAAAAAGCTAGAGAAATGAACATGACTTAAAATACATAAAATTCTATAGATATAAAAATATTTTAGTTAAGAAGTTAAAAATACATACTCATGAGAAGACCAAGTGCTTTCCAAGACAGATTCGGGTCCATAAATTAAAATTTGATTTAAACCATCTCTGGTTTGAGATGCATTACAGACGAAATTCAACACAAATAAGATTTAAAGAAAACATTTATATGACATACATGAAACATGTAAACTTAAACGGATACCAGATTGATTCATTGAGATGCATGAAATGTAAATACCCACTATAATTAGCCATGTGTAGTTTTATTATTTAGCCGTGAACAGTGTAAATAGTGTGGATCTGCGGTCCTATCAAAGAGTGCTAATGTAGGCCTACACATTTCATTCTTAACCAAGCAACCAGAGACTGATATCTAAATGCTCCACAGAGCATAAAAAGGCAGGGACATCTCATCAAAGACGTTTCGATTAAACACTGCTAAATTAGTTTCAGCCATTATGTGTACACTAGTGATTGCTGCTCTCATTCTCTTAGGGAAATTGCTGCCTTGTTACAGTACATCAAATAGAAATCTACTGTCACAACAATCAATTTTCCATTAAGAAGCAAGCATGGAAGGTGAGGGGGTAAAATGAGCACATACATTTCTTTTCATTATGCCAAGAAAACAAGTATCATAGCAGTGTAAATATACATGATTGATGTGTATGACTGAAAACATTGTATACAATCACCCAAGGGCGTCGATTTGAGTAGGGGCGGTAGGGACTAAATTGTCCCTACCAATAATGTCACGTTTCGGGGGTGAGAGACACGGATACACGGACAGAGGACCCAAGTGCAGACAGGGTAAGGGGTAAACTAGACTTTTAATAATAATAATAATAACAAAATACAAAACAAACACCCATGTGGGGGTAACATAACAAAACAGGGGAACAAGAACAAGACTAACTAAACTAACAGAACTAGACTAATAACACATCACATAGCAACACAATAAACTAGACTTACTAACGCGACAAGAACTCACCCACACGACAACCACAACACAGTACAATGATCCGACACAAGACAGAGAACAGAGGGGCATTAAATAAGGGGACAAATCAAAGGGGAACATGTGTGGGGCATGAACTAATTAACAACCGATAACGAGGGATACAAAAGGGCGGGAACACAGACAAGGACCGGAGAAAGTATCGAAGGCCGAAAGGGTCAAAATGACTCTCTCCACACATAACAAGGGATCCTGCCGTGATTCTGCCACAAGATCAAGAAAGACATGACAAGATGAGGCAGAATCACGACAAATAATTTCGACCAAACAACTAATCTACACATATATAGTATATAACCTCTGATGTCCGTCTGTGTCTCGTGTTTTTTACTTAATACTTATTATAATCTACATTTATTTATCCAGGAATCATTTCATTGAAACGAAAAGTCACGTTCTGGAAAATAGCGCAGTTTGTGGTACACAAATGGTTAAGTTTCGTTATCTGCAATGAGTCCCGCCTCCGTAGCTCACGTCGCTAATAGGATTGGCTTTGCCTTTCTTGAGTCCCGCCTCTCTAACCCACGTCGCTTTATGATTAGCTTTGCCTTCTCTCGCTAACGTAAGGCTGCAGCTAATTCGGTTGTACAAACTAAGCGCCAAAGCAAAGCTGTAGTTGTGTCTCGTTTTGTAAGGCTGCGCGTCCTTGTGTCCTCCAGAGGTATCATCCTCTAAAGGATGCGGTATACAGAGGATTCTCAGCTTAGAATTAAACGAGACGTCCTTCATAGGAGATTCTGGCAGAAAAGGAAACAGGAAGTACCACGTTGCTATGACAACACGTTGCACTGGCACACCTGTCAAATTAATTAAAATGATTTCTACATGATTTTAAGAGGTAAAAAGTTGGTTACTTTCTACCCTAAACAATGCCAAAAGAGTTAAGCAAATGTAAATTGTTTTGTAAAAATCACAAAACACTACGTATATGCCTGCTAAGATAAAAAAAGTGACACAAATTGTAAACTGTTAACATTTAAAGACCACATATCTGCTTGAATGTGCAGCTGCTGCCGTTTATTCAACACGTGTTTATTGCCGACGCAAAGGCAACAACTAAGGATACACCGCATGTGTCCTCCGAATTCTCGTGAAAGTAGGTCGCATTAGAAGGGTGCCTACGGAGTGTCCTACCTGCTTTTATGAAACGAGACTGCCTCAATGACGTAGCAGGCTTCAAATGAGACCTCCGGAGGACGCAGCCTTCTGAAACGAGACACAGCCTGTGTCTGTGTCAACATTAAGACGCGATGAGCATGATTATGCCGGCTACTGGTAAAAAACATTCTTACCAACAGTTTATTGACAAAAAATACGGGACAAGTTGCATTACATATTGATTCAGGAACGTTAACCGGATGAGTTGCAAACTTAAACGTTACTTGTTTACATCTATGAGGATAACTACATATAGTTGAATATCATGACAATCGACTGCTTCGTATGCCTTTATTAGCTAAATATGCTTTTTTTTTAGAGGTCTAATAAGCACTCAGTCATACATAAAGTCGTTTTAAAAATGTAGGCATACATACAGTGAGGGAAATAATTATTTGATCCCCTGCTGATTTTGTAAGTTTGCCTGTTTACAAAGAAATGAAGGGTCTATCATTTTTATGGTGGGTTTATTTTAACTGATAGAGACAGAATATTAAAAAAAATCAGGGGGAAAAATGTTCTATAAAGGTTATCAATTGATTTGCAAAGCTAAACTTTAGCGGCAATGCGGACCAATTTCATGTCCCCACCAATGTTGAAATCAAACTTACGCCCTTGCAATCACCACTTATCAAAAGACATTGCCAAAGTTTTTCTGGATTAACTCTTTTTATTACGTTTTTCTTCATGCAATAGATGGACTCGATGATGGTGAGACCAGATCTCTGTGTGGAGCATACCAGCTATAGTCAGTCCACATGCATACAAGAATCTTACTGGATTATTACAAATGTTTGGTCATGTGTACTGATATTTCCTATTGACACACTATAGCAAAAGATATAAATAACTGCCTTCGAGGGTTAGTTCATGAACATGCAAGATGTAGATAATGATATCACACTTTAAAGCATTGTGATGTATATATAATGCTTTCATTTGTCAACGCTTTGTCAAGTCTGTGTGCGTGAGTGTGCAGGTGGTACAGTGTGAACATGTATAAAAGCAGAACACGGTACTGAGTAGAATCACTTTTAAGTGAACAGATGCACTTGAATGAATCATCACGGATGAAGCAATAACACAGACATCTGTTAAGACAAGAGCACATACATCTACTTTCCCATTAGTCACCCTGATCAGCATCATGCACACATAATCTCATTCTCTGTATTCGCATTTACGATGACATGTTTATAAAGAAAATGAACCTGCTTTATTTAATAAAAAAAAAAAAGCTTTATTTTTTAATTATTTAATTGATTAATTTGTTCATTATTTGAATCTACATACAGCATTTTCACTTCCCAAATACACTCCCATTCAAAAGTTTAGGGTCACGTACTCATTGTTTATAACCTTTTTTACATTTTAGGTTAGTAGGTTAGTATTTTGGCATCTTCAGAGTAGCTACCCTTTGACTGGAATTGGCAAAAAAACCTCTTGACATTTACTCAACCAGCTTCTCGAGGCCTCGCCCCAGGATGATTTTTGAGTCTTTATTGCATTCTAACTGACTGCATTTTCTACATAATTTGGTCCAATTCAAAACGGTTTAAATACGGTTTTTAAGATCACAAGAAATGTTTCAGTTCAGTAAGTGACCCTTAACCTTTGAACAACAGTGTATATGAAAGCTTGCTAAGATGAACTGATCATGTCACCCTAAAAAAACAACATCCCATGATTTCTCAGAAGCAACAGGTCGACAATTATGATTATTTTGTGATTGGGAGGAAATCTGCACACAAGACTTCAGCAGGCTAGCAGGACAGATGACATTCCAAGCTCCAGAGCAAGACCAACACATCAGACTCAGACTCGTCCATCAAACAGATTGTTTGTGGTCTGCCACCTGCTGAAACTCCAGGCAGACCAGATTAGAGACAGGATAGTCATAGACTTGTCAGCAGTTGCAACAGGTCCTCTACACAAATGAGTTGCTCTTCAGTCTGTTCCCAGCAGACAAGAAGGTAAAAGCAAAGAGGTGGAGAGGAGAGAAGACTGGCGTGTGGGCTGACAGTCTGAATGCAGCGCCACTTCATCCAAGGCAGGGTGAAAACTGAGAGTGTATAATGGCCTATACACTAAATAATAGTCGGATTATTAGTGGTACTTGACAAAGCAGACTTTTGCTTATATTTTCAATATTTCATACTTTCCATAAACCCTGACCTTACTATATGGAATTTTGGCATTTATGACGAATATAAACTTAAAGACATGTTGTACATGTGGAACATTTTTGTGTGAATCCCATGTGAAACCCATGGGATCACATGTGCTTGCATATTTCTAAAAAGCACAATAAGCAAATGTTATGTGACCCAAACTTAATTTATTTTATGCAATTAATATACAATAAAACATTAGTACGAATTAATATTTGTATATTCAAAAGAAACATTTTGGAGCGCTGCTTGCTGAAAGGACCTCAAAAAAATGCAAATCCAAGGCACTTCTTCCAGTTCCAAAATGTTAAAAAGCCTTTATTCAAACATGGCTCGTTATAGAAACATTAAAAATGACTAAAACACTGCACACTGATGCGTTTCTGCCATGCGGCCTTCCTCAGAGTGTGTCAAGTACAAAGTTAGTCACAGGTGTAGTTATAATCAGTTGCTCTAGAAAATAGGAGAAACCAAAATAATCATCATAGTGGGGACCAATAGCATCATTAACAATTACATACTACAATCACATAAAAAAAACCTTGACAAGAATAATCAGAATGATAATCATTTCATAAATATGGAGATACATCCAATTCCTCATTCAAACCAGGAAAGGTAGTGGCTTTTAACTGAAAAATCAGAAATGGCTTCCCTTTGTGAAAGTCTTTGTAATCTATCACCCTTTCTGATCGATCCTGTTACAATTTCCAAACCAATACAGGGTTTTTCCTGGCTCAAAATGAGGCGGAGGTGGTGCCATCCTGATCTTGTACACACACACCTAGGCCTACCGTACCTTTAAGTGGCTTAAACAAAGTGACTTTGATTTCGACATATTAAAAGTTCTAATAAAATTAGATAAAAATGACAATTATTAAGTTATATAAAACATTACTTTTATTCAACCAAACAGAAATGTTTTTTTAATCAAATAAAGCTTTTTTATCATTTGAACTAACTTTTCAGCCCACAATAGCCAACTGAATTAACCAGTCTTACTAAATGAGCAAAGCTCATTCACATCTTGCATTCTCTGTGGTTCACTTGAAATGATTCAATGATCTCTTAGACTACGTTCATACTGCAAGCCTTAATGCTCAATTCTGATTTTTTGCTCAGATCAGATTTTTTGTTCGGCTGTTCACACTATTTTTAAAATGTGGCCAATATCAGATTCAGTGTGAATTCGTGATGGTTACAAACTGAATCACATGCGCAAAACAACAATAACACGCATCACGCTGTCATACTGAAATAAGCAAGGGTCAAGTCAGCGGGTGTGTTTGACTTTATGAGCAAAGCGATAAAAGACAATAGAAACGATTAAGGCGTTTGTCATCCCTGTTGAAAAAAAACAGCTCAGGACCAGCTTAAACCAACACATGACCAGCTTAAACCAGCACATGACCAGCTTAAACCAGCACAAACCAGGATCAAAACATACCTAACCCAGCATATGCAGGTTTTTCCAACATGGATATTGCATCGCGCTGTATCCAGTGGCAAAATTTCTTATTATAATGGATTCTATAGTGATTTGTTGCATCGCATCGTGCGGCTCATGTGCAGTAGACAGTGCATGGGCTTATGTTTACAATCTGATGCTTAATGTTGGGCAGGTGAGCTGTAAAGTGCACTTCCGTCAACAGAATGACGCGTGAAGCTTTAAATCAGCGTAGAATTGTGACGCATGTCGATCTACAATGATGCAAAAGTCGCATGAATGCCGATATGACCGTTCAGACTGAGGTTCCATTTCGAAACATCAGACCTGTATCTGATTTAGGACGTATGGAATTGGCTCAGATCAGATTTTAAAAGATCAGATTCCATGCGGTTTGTCCTGTTCACATTGTCATGCAGTAAACAGATCTGGGTCACATATGAGCAAAAAAATCTGATTTTGGTGGCAGTGTGAACGTAGTCTTTTATTCGCTAGTGACTGAAAAGTTCAATAGTTTAAATGAATCGGTTCAAATGAGTCATTCGTGTGCGAGTCGTTCTGAACGCAATGTGCGTTCATACTGGCGAACTCGCTGTGTACAGTATACGCTGATTCAACGATCCAACTGCACAGCTAAAGACATTACAATGATGTACGTCATGTTAATTTAATAAATTTCAAGAAATTAAACGTACTTGGATGCAAAACAAACAGCCGTGAAACACAGCCAGCTCTTGTTAGCGCCTCAGTGTGCTGATAACGAAACAGCGCCTCCACTGTGGCGTAATGTTGCAACTGCAGTTACAAATGACAGTCTGTTAAATGCATGCAGCATTTCTTGTGAAGACTCGCAACATAATTTGGGCGAGAGCCTGAGGCGGCACGACATTTGACGGAGGCGGCCGCCTCCAATTTCTCTATGCAGGAAAAACCCTCCCAATAATTCTTAAAGTAGAGGGATTGAGTCATGTGCAGATGCGTAATGTACTGCCATGGGATAATCTTTGTTTCTAGTATGAATTGCATTTTTGTGATGCCATAATCTATCTTGCAGTCTACGTTTCGTCTGGCCCACATAGAAACAGTTACAAGGACATTAAATCCTATAGAATACATGTGTACTCTTACAATTAATGAAAGATCTAATCAAATATAGTTTCTTTGTGCAAACATCCATGAATGATTCACAATGATTACAGTGTCCACACTTAAACATGCCTTTTATTCCTCTGTCCAACCATGTTGTCTGTTTCGTAGCAGGCAAATAGCTTCTCACAGATCTGTCTTTTATTGTAGGAGCCTTTCTATAGCTCACAATTGGAGGCTCTTGAAAAATCTTGCATAGACTTGGATCACTTTGTTGAGTACATCTGATACATCTGAGGAGATGAATGAAGACTTAATTGGTACTTTTATGGAATTGAAAAAACTTCTCCAAAAAGATGTGAAACTGGAACTGAATACAATAACCCAGTGATGATGATTACCTTTCTGATAGTAGAGCTGATTCCAGCTGTTTTTTACAGTCACAGCCCAAACCAATAATGAATTATTCAAAAACAAGAGAAAGACAAGGAGTGGGAGAAAGAAGACGAGAAGTTAAACAATGCAAAGCGTCCGAGCACACACACTGCTTTACCAAAAGGACATTGTAGTGAATTTGTCTAGTCTTCCATTAACAGATGATGCTGTACAAGCTTTATCAAAAGGCCTCTCATTTGCTCCGACGCATCAAACAACAGAATTTAAAACCATCGTAATTTGCAGTTAAGAGCTTGGTATGGACGAACAACTCACAAACCGAGCAACTTGTCAGGAGAGAACCAAGATTTTTCAAGAAATCCTTCCAGATTTAAACCAAAATTTTTCTTTCTGCCTCCAATCCAGAATGCAACTACCAATGCCTTTGTCAAAAAGGTTAATTATAATGTAGAATTACTTTTTAAGAAGGATGTTAAACCATTGAAAAAGAATTTAACAAAAAAACAGCAAGATGCTTTGATCCTCCAACTTAAGAATGAAGACTTTTATCAACATCTAAGGAATGATCCAACGGAAATGGTGAAAAAAGAATTGCTATCTCTATTAACTGATGCAAGAGAAAAGAGCTGGATTACGGACAATGAATTAAAATTTCTCTATGCTAAAAATCCACGCTTTGCATGTTTTTATATGTTGCCAAAAATTAATAAAAATTTGAACAAACCTCCTGGACGTCCTATCATTTCGAACCATCTTTTGGAACCATCTTCACAATATATTGATTATTTTATTAAGCCTTTGGTACCCACCCTTCCAGCTTTTATTCAGGATACCACAGGGGCTATTAAAAAAATCAAGGACATTGGGTCTGTTAATCCTGTTTCTTTGTTGGTAGTTATGGATGTGGAAGCTTTATATACTAACATAAACCATGATGAAGGTCTTCGAGCCCTAAGATATTACTTCACATCTCGATTGATGGATGAGAGTCCTCCAGCTGAATTCATCCTGACACTAATGGAATGGACTTTGAAACATAATGTATTTATATTTGAAGACAATTTTTTCCAACAGATTAAAAAGTTAATCGTACCGGCTATGGGAGCATGTTTTGCACCAAATTACGCCAATTTTTTTTGGGCAATTTTGGGAGGAGGAGTTTGTGTTTAATGCCACGATCAATCCTTTTTTTACTAAAATAAAATGGTAGACCAGATATATTGATTAGATCTTTCATTAATTGTAAGAGTACACCTGTAATCTATAAGATTTAATGTCCTTGAAAGGGTTTCTATGTGGGCCAGACGAAACGTAGTGTCAGGTTTGGTAAGGCAGAACCCAGGTGCAAGCAAACGAAGGGTTAACATAATTGTTTTTATTAATATAAAATAAAAACCCACGATGGGGAAAACATGAATAAAGTGCAAACTAAAACTTCCCACAAGGGGGACAAAACAAACAATGTTCAAAAATCTAATAATAAGTCCAAAACACGGCTAGGGAATGGCAAACAGGAACAAGGTAAACAGGAACAGGGTAATCCACAAGACGACACGACGCAGGTAAACGAGAAAGGCATACAATGAACCGACAAGGGATAGTGAAACAAGGGAGTTTATATGGAGAACACTAACTAGGGAATAATGACAAATGGGGGATGACGGGCAGGTGACGGGAATCAAACACTAAGGGAAACTAATGGGAAGATAACACCGGGCAGGTGAGGGGAATGAAACACTAATGGGACGCTAATGGAGAAACAATTTTTTTTCTAATTATATAACATTTGTATATATTAAGTATAAAATAAATGGTTATATTATAACCAAATAGACTGGAAGTTAACTTCGTACTAGCGCTTGCCTCCGATGAAACCGTCTATGGAAATAAACTTTACTTGGGTGCATGGGCAACAACTTCACCAGACCATCTGATTGGAATCCGACATCTTACAATTACAAAATTCGATGTTGAGCTGTGGGGACTTTAAGGTGGTCACACAATATATAGCAAGCACATGGCTGGGCTGGCCTTAGAAGAGAATTATTGTACATCATTAGGAATTACATCCATCACAATAGCATCCTTTTATGGGTCTGGGTCAATGGCCTTGCCAAAGCAGGCACTCAAGAGCTGTTCACGCTGACAGTGATTAAATTGCTAAAGGCAGAAAATCGCAGCCTGCTCTCCCATTGGTAGCTGCCAAATTGTTTTGCTGCTCATCTGCATAAAGTTGAACTGCTAAACTGTCACATTGCCAGCACTGTTGCTTTTGGTCATGTCACAGAAAATGTTAACTGTTATTGAAAGACATGACTTCTTGGGGCTATGCTGCTGCAGAACCCTGTCAATGTGAAGGCCCCTTTAGGAAGCTAAAACACTTGGTAATATTCACAGCTTCTTTCCCATGGTTTTTGTTATTCCTTTTTGTTATTTCACCTATAAAATATACCAAACATTGAGTATTGCTTGTCTTTTCCATTATTATGTGTGTGTGGAGAGAGATTAGCAATTTCACTCATGAGAGAGATGTCTGTCCTCTCTTCCTTTAGCCAGTGTGAGAGTATTGTCAGAGATACTCTAATATACGGAGATAGAAGGGTCTGTAATACTTACCATAAGAGAAAGCGTAACGGCTAACATGGATCACATGAGGCACCCTCAACCAATCATATAATGGCAGTGGCGTCAGTGGCCCGGAGTTCAGTTTTACGGCAGTCGGTAACAGTTTACGTTGGACAGTTTCGCATATTTTCAATAAATGTTGCAGAAGAAAAGAGATTTTGTTAGCTATCCTGATATCGTTATCGTTTAAAATAGACCACATGACCGTAATTGAAAATGTAATTAATTTGTTGGAAGTCATGGAAACCACACCTTTTAATTTTTTTTTGTTTATTTTACATTATTCATTAAATTGCATTGTCATGATCAACGCAACAGTCACAAGTCTTTACATTTCAAATGTATTTATTGAAACGTTTTATTTTCATTCAACAACTTACAATATTTTAAATTACTCATGTCCTTTTTCCATAAAACTGCATCAGCGTCATATGCATACAGTATATGCAGTTTTAGTTATTACAATTCAAGTTTTCTCATAACTGCTAAAACCTAAATCCATCCCTCAATATTAAATTATATGATGCCGTAAGTGAGTCCTGCCTGTCGCAAAATTCGCTAGTCTGTCTTGACAACATTTTTATCATAAAATCTACATATCGTTCCCAACGAAAGTATTGTTTGGTGTGAAACATGTTGAACATTAATGGACAGGCAGTCGATTCCTTAAAGGCGCAGTTCTTAATTAACAGCGGCCACTAGCGTTGTATTATCGATTTGCCACGAATCGCTCAGTCCAAACACGACGGTGGCCACCACAGTACAAAAAGATGTCGTTCTCATGTTGACCCAGGGAAGAGATTTTGCGGGCATTAGAAAGACTGTAGAAAGAGCGATGTCTTATTTATTACATAAAATAAAAGGTTTGTGGATTTTATGTTTAAAAAGAAGGATAAAAGTCAGGCAGGAGCTAGGACCTGCGTTAATATTATAAAGACTTTACAGCAGAGACACGTTAGGACTAAGGCTTTTAGCAGATATGTACTCACAGATATCTATGGAGATACTTTCCAGCAGAGAGACGTTGGAGAGAAAGATCGTCTTAAAATCACCCCCCGAGGAGGTTGCTTTGATTCGGATCAGTATGCGAGTAACATTGGTTTTTCTGTTTGTTAGAACCAAGATATGTTGTTGTTGTTCTAATAGTAGCTGTGTGACGGAGCAGTTTTGAGTGTCATTGTTTATCTGGAACCGCTTTAATATTGTACTCGTCCAGATACTGGAGAGAGAGAGCGAGAGCGCGTTGGAGCTGAAACTGGAGAGCGAGCGAGAGCGTGTTTTACTCTCTTACTCAATGATGAATAAACTTTCAGTTAATCCGCGGGTCACATGCGTTCCGAACCGGAGAGCACGATCCGTACGGATCATCCCACGATCCGTTTCACCACGATACCGCAGTGGAGCGGAAGAAGAAACGCGTGTTGTAGAGTTATTTGTCCGTTTAGGGCTGCTGTACAAAAAATGGTGGCGAATTCAATGTATGTAGGCCCGCTCTGTATGTAGACATAAACAGCTTATTCTAAGGTACCTTTGTATTACAAACACAATGGTTCATTACGTAAGGTCTTTATACACCTCTGAAGAAATAGTTTTGTATATTATATTGCATTTAGATCCTCCTAAAAACGCCATATTGTTCCTTTAAATCAGTGGTCACCAACCCTGCTCCTGGAGATCGACCGTCCTGAAGATTTCAGCTCTAACCCCATCAAACACACCTGAACTATCTAATCAAGGTGTTCAGGTTTGCTTGATAATTACAGACAGGTGTGCTGAAGCAGGGTTGGAGCTGCAGTCTGCAGGACGGTCGATCTCCAGGAGCAGGGTTGGTGACCACTGCTTTAAATGAATAGCTGTTTTAGTGAAGCTTCTCTGCCATTGACATCCATTCAAAAAAACACCCTCTGGTCTCTTTCCTGCGTACCGGCGTTAGCATTAGCCGTTACGCGTTTTTGGCTAAAGGTTGCAGGCTTTCCCTCTAAAAGGCCTTTGGTTTTGTCATGGCCTACACAGTGTAACCATCACAGAGAGGCAAGAGTGGGACCTCTCCTAACTACAAAGTGAAATACTGTAGATTAAATGAAGAGGAAGTCTATAAATAATACATTATATATGCACTTTGTGTGTGTGTGTGATTTTGTCATGACATACAATAATGGAGGCCATTTACATGTGTCATACAGTCACTAGGTACACTAGCAAAACGGAAGTTTAAAGCCTAGAAAACTAGAAAATCAAATAACACAAATTCACCGATGTATGTTTATGTTTGTTAGTTTTAAGTTGTTATAAAAAGAGGATGTGAGAACACGATTTGTGCTTCACCTTATGATCATTATTGGGCACAGTGCGCAGACTCTGGCTTCAAATGACGTCATTGGTGCAAGATGTCAGCAGCCATTTCTAGGATATTTTAGTTTCATTTTTCTACAGTGGAAGTGAATGGTGACACGTCATCCATCTTTTTTTACATTATATGGTTTATATCTGACGGATTTGCAAAAGTGTGTGAAACGCACAGCAAAAATGACATCATAGAGTAGTCAGGTGCGTTGTTTGTGTGGTGCACGTAGCATGTTTTGTAACTTTGTGCTCAGCAAAGCTTCCGTAAATTAATGGGTTGGGGTGAATGTAGCCAAGCAGGCATATCTGTTTTTCATCCAGAAATAGAGAAAACCATTCACTGCTTTTTTTTAAGTGCATGGATAACTATTATTATCTCTAGAATTAGGAGTACGTTCACATTAGGAGTAAAGAAAAAACGGACAGTTTAATTACAGACAGTAATTAATATGTATTTGTACATGTATTAGCCTACGCCAATAACAAAAGTTAATTTAGAATTTTATTATGTTTGTATATTTTACCATCGATTTCTGAATCAATTTGCTTGTTTTCTTAAACTTTTATGAGCGTTTACATCATTTGTATCTATTGCTCTGTCACTGGTAACCTGTTACTTTTTTGTTACTGTAATCTTTTGTCTTGAATTACTAAGCAATGGTTACTTGATTAAGAAACTTTTGAAGCTTGTATACCATTTTTGTACAATGAGTTTGAAGTCATATCTGTCACACCCGTTAACAACAATAAAGTTCATGAAGTGTTGCTTTTCATCAATATGCTTTTAAACAAAAAGATATGAAGGTGTACTTTCGTGCACTTCTGAGGACAACAGTTACAAACTGAATGACAGAACAACAGTTGTAAACTGGTTGTTTACTTAAAGTTTACTACTGTTACACCAACTGTATACTAAAAAATACAAAATAATAGAAATTATATATATATATATATATATATATATTCATATAAACTAAAAAGTCCCTAGTATTGAGATAGAGTATACTATTACAAATACTTACAGAATAGAATATACTTAAAGACCCAGTGAAATCAAAACGAAAGTTTTTTTCCTTTTATTAAAAATGAGCCTCGAGGACATCAATAAACTGATATGCTATTAAGCGCTGACAAAATTCACATTTAGGAGATATAAACGTTCAAAACTGACAGTCTGGCACGTGCGCTCAAACAAATGTAGAAATTCCATGACATCACGCTACACTTCAGCCTCTCGTCAAAGTTCTTGTCCAATCAAATCCGCTTTAGATCTTCGAGTCCCGCCCCCTTCACTAGCAGAGTTGCTGAAGTAGCCCTCATATCGGCCACATTTATTATGTCCTACATAGTGAATACGCATAATGCACTAGATGGGAGATAGGGGATTATCCAGACAGTGTAAACATTCACATTTTGCTTTAGTGTCAAGCGAGCGGTTGCACGTGAGTGTGCTCCGGTTAAGAGACATGATAGCTCAGAGCTGATCATATGCGCGACAAAACGTATCTAACCCGGTTCAAGTCTACACAGTACTGTATATCTCAGTCTGAAAAATTATCTTTTAAAATGACATTTTTCTGAAAAAAAGCTCTCCCCTAGATCAAAAATGAGATGAAGAAAAATATGTTGTTTGCAACAAGAGTAATATTTTTATGTTGCTTGCCATAATTAAAGTGTGTGTCAGTGTGAGAAATCCATAAACTCTGTGGGTTCCTCATGATGACGCAGGTCTATGTGAGTGTGTGCGTCAGAGTTTGTGCTGAGCAATCAGCAGACGCACAGCATTGAAATGAAGAAGTGTCAGTCCAATCAAAACCACTCACAAACACGCACACATTCCTGGGCCTGAGAGACTGAAATTTGCACTATTGGCAGATACTGAGTAAAGCCGGTCCAAGCAGGCAGCTGACACATGTCCAGTACTGTATTACAGTATGTCAGAGCGCAGCTTACAGAAAGAACCTTCCATTCCCCGCTGAAAATGTTTTCAATGTAATAGTGCAGCGTTCTTAATTGAGCACTTACTCAAAGCTCATTACAACAGAACGAATTTAAAGAACAACCTAAGATGTCAGTTAAACACATGGATCATCTGTAAAGGGAAGGTCATCTCAAGAATCATCTCAGACTTTTGGTAACGTGTGAACAATACACGCAAAGCGCACAACAACAGAGCAGAGTTCCAAAAAAGGGTTTAATAAATCCACAGGAGTACAAACGAGAAAACAGTACAACATGATGAAACCATAAACAATACCGGACATTGAACCAAAGCAAACACAGGTCTTAAATAGGGAGGCTCAGAGACGACATATTTTTGTATGCAAAACCCGGAAGCGAGTAAGTATTTTAGAACTTCCGGTTCCATCAATAGGGGCTGGCTGCAGCCGATGGGGCGAGTGGAGCTTCACACAAAAGCGGAAATACGTCACCTTCACTCGAAGCCCGAGCGGATATACGTCACCTAATTCCGACCTCAACCCGGAAGTAATTTATGAAATGGCGCTGTTTTAATGTCAATAAATACTTGTAATGTTTTAATGCTACAAAATGATTATTTAAATGTAACTAAATCCAGGCATTGCTTCCAGGTTTGTATTTAAAAAAGTAAACATAATAGTTAGCAGTGAACAATAAATGAAACATCAAATAAATTAATTTTTATAAAAATGAAAAATGTTAACACAAATAATTTAGGACTTTTATATTTAAAGCAAAATAACATACAAAACAACCAGAGTAAAATGTTGAATAATTTCCACAAATTACGTTTTAATTGTTTTGAGTAAAAAACACAAACTATATTTACAAAACACATCAACTGCAAGTAACAGTAAATAACTATCAACGAAAGTTCTTCTTCTTTCCTTTTAATGGCGGGTCGCAACCAACATGTTTAGGTGTATATCGCCACCTCGTGTAACATCAGGGTTTTCAGTACTTCGGTGGATTATATAAAAAATCAGATTTTCTAAACCTGTATTTTAAAGAAATTCATGCAACATCAGCTAACATTGGCGAGACGTCAATATTGATCGTCAAAAATATATAAATCCATCGTGTTTATTCATCATTTTTGCGTAATTTCACGGAAGCCATATGCGTTGTGCTTGCATTGCATGTTAAGACAGCGTCAGTCTGCAAGTAGTGTAGGGATGCTGAGATAAAATTACCCAAGTTAAAGTAGTGAATAAAACGTAATCAGGGAGAACAGAAACAAGTGTGGGGCAATTAACAACCAAGGAAACTATGAATGAACACAGGCAAACTAGAACACAGAACAAATCCATAACACAAACGTGACAGTTTTACTTATGAGTGAGATTTACTTGCCTGTGTTTTCTATGGAAACAGAAAGTTGGGGGAAGACTTATCCAAGGGCTCAAGTTTTCAATAACCAATAGCTTTTAGTTATGT
Source organism: Triplophysa rosa (assembly GCF_024868665.1). Lineage (NCBI taxonomy): Eukaryota > Metazoa > Chordata > Actinopteri > Cypriniformes > Nemacheilidae > Triplophysa > Triplophysa rosa. Next base: position 20,852,356 of record NC_079907.1, on the reverse strand, counting down.
TATTGTCATGATTTCCTACTTGTTGTTACTAGTCAGAAGTAGGTGTTATTATAGAGTGACTTTTTTTCTAAAGAGCATTTTATGTGTTTTGGTTGAGAAAAATATTGCTAAATGCAGCTGAAAATAAACATAGGCTACAGAAAAAAATGGTGTAATACCCAAAATAGCTGAGGAGACAAACACTTCTAAAACTATCGACATTAAATGAAAAAAAAGACTTTTTTTCACACTGAGAAAACACACACATGCACCTCGATCAACCTGCCTTCTGTGTAGGAGGACCAAACTGTCAGGACTGGAGAGAGCGAGAGAGACCCAAAAGCAGATGGAACTTAAATGTTTATTATAACCAACGGATCAAACAAAAGTCACACTCGAGCCAAGCTCAGTAAACAAAGTGATACGACATCATAGTCGGGCAGGCAGGGGTCAGGCGATGGGCAAACAGGATCCAAAGGGGAAGCGCCAACTCGTAAGACGGACAGGCAGGGGTCGACCGGGGAGCGAACGCTATCACCAGGGAGCAAGGCAACTCGAAAAACAGGCAGGCAGAAGGACAAACCGAAGAGATGTTCCAAGGGAATCCGGGCAGCAATCACCAACACAGGTAAGCACACACTGGGCAGAAGACAAGGGTTATTCACGAAAACTTTAACTCGACAAGAAGTACAAAAGTACTGGGCAAGGCGAAAACCAAAAAATAGCAAAACATACTGGCAAGGGAGAGAAGAGCAGAGGGGAAAATAAAGGGGAGAAAATAATGAGCAGAGAGAGAACAGGTGCGCAAGAGCATAATGAGAAAGTGACCGCAGCTGTGCGTGGACGCACGTGGAAGGGAGTGCAGAACAAAAACAAAAAGAAAGAGAGAGAGTGAGCATGGATCAAACCCGAGTCCTGACAGTACCCCCTCCCCTAGGCACGTCTCCCGACGCACCCAATAGCAGGGAGGTGTGGCTGCGATGGGCGAGCGATCCAGGATGTCCCGAGCCGGGACCCAACACCTCTCCTCGGGACCATAACCCTCCCATGTCCACCAAGTACTGGAACCCCGTCCACTTTGTCTGGAGTCAAGTACCCTCCTGACCCTGATGGCGGGGGTACCATCAATGATCAGAGGAGGTGGGGGTGAGATGGGGGATGCAACAGGGGGTAAATGGGGGGGACGAAGAACAGGCTTGACCTTGGAGACATGAAATACTGGATGGACCAGGCGCAGAGAGTTAGGCAAGCGCAGACGTACCGCCACTGGATTGACGACCTTGACAATGAGATATGGCCCTATAAAGCGAGGTTCCACCTTGCGAGCCGGTACCCGCAAGGGGAGATCTTTTGTGGAGAGCCATACCCGTTGTCCACAGACATACCTGGGAGCCTTCCTCCGGTGACAGTCCGCGGTGCGCTTAACGCAAGCCCTGGCACAGATCAGCGCTTCCCTGGCCCTTCTCCAGGTGAGGCGGCAGTGGCCAGAGCTTGCCTGACTCGCTGTTCGATTCCCCAGGTGATTGCCCCCACCACACGGCCAGACAGCAAGATGGTATCTGGAGGGGGCGAATCCTCTGAAGGGGTAAAGCACCGTGACAGCACGTCAGGCTTGCCATTCTTAGAGCCCGGCTGATACGAGAGAATGAAATGAAGAAAAGGTAAAAGAAGGCATATAAGAAATGTAGATTAACCGCAAAGAAATAGTCTGAACGCAGAGTATATAACAGATTTTAATCAACTGACAAACATAAGATTAATATAGCGTAAAAACTTATTAATGTTATGATCTCTTATTTTCTCTTTATTCCCTACCTGCTCACTACTTCTGTTGTCACTTTCTCGGCGAGAGACATAAGTGGGTGGGAATGTGAAGGAATAAAAAATAACACTAAAGAGGATGTATTGAAAAAAATCTTTAACATATCCTTTGAAGCACAACTTTAAACCTGTATACGGGAATTCGTTTAGTGTGCATCATTACATTTACGCATTTGGCAGACGCTTTTGTCCAAAGCGACTTACGTTGCATTATCCTATACATTTTGAAAGTGAAAGTGAAAAGTGAAAGTGACCTATTAGTCAGATATGGTGACCCATACCCGAAATGTGACCTCTGCTTTTAACCCATCCAGAGAGTAGTGAACACACGTACAGCAAGTGGTGAACACACGTACACCCGGAGCAGTGGGCAGCTATCGCTGCAGCGCCCGGGGAGCAAGTAGGGGTAAGGTGCCTTGCTCAAGGGCACCTCAGTCGTTACCCGCCGGCCCTGGGATACCCCAAAACGATACATACTGATTTTTTTCCAGACATTTCACAGAAAATACAGTTCTGATTGTAAATATCTAGTTTGCTTGCCGAGTATCTCAAACAAACTTTAATCTTTTAAAAATCTGAAACATGGCAAACTTACAAATCCATGATTTCCTAACAGGCACTCATAACATGTTTGTTTGCACATTGGAAGCTGGGGTGAAACTGATTGGAACTTTTAACAAGTGCATTCCAGCACAGTGTATAAGGCTGTCAGTGAACAGACTGTGGGCGTGCCATCTGAAGCTGAGAATACATGCTTCATGCCCAGACAGTGTTTTCCACAGATTTATCAGTTATATCAGAAAACATACTGTATGGGAACCCATATATTGGCATAATACACAAAATTTCATCACTGAGGCATAATAGGTAATGTACGCATTAGGCTGTACGTTAGCTTATATCGACACACAGTACCACTCACTCTCTACTGTACAAAAGATTAAAAGAATGATAGTCATTGTAGCTTTAACAACAAAGCAGCATGCTCATTGGAATATTCTGTCCTCTATAGGATAGATATATTTAGGAAAACATGAAATGGCAGTTTAAAAAGACGTACATAAACAACGAGATCCTGGCCTGAACTGAGATCAGTCATGTCCGGGTCATATCTCAGGGATTAAAACTTGCGGTTTGTTCAAAAAGTAAAAGTAAAACTGACCGCTGCTGTTACGGCTCTTCCTGTTGGTCTTGCCCCCTTTTAGCAGCATCTTCAAGCTGTTCCTCAACATGATGGAGGCAGGCAGAGGGGGCTAACTGAATGCCTGTAGAGGGGAAGAGAAAACATACTCTTAGCCATCTTTTTGAGATTTCTAAACAGTAAAAGAAAAGCTGGCACATGGTTAGGGCAAGCATGTGTCTGTGACATATATTTCATCACAATATATGCAAGAACCAATGAGATTTGAAGTTATGAACTATATGTGCAGGTTTTATTTTTTTCATTTTAGCTAAAGTTCTAAATATTTTTTCTTGCCAGAAGCCATTTATCAACCTACTGAAGTAATCTGGATTGCTTTTGCGATTTATCTGATTTTAAGAGCTTCGAAATGTTGGGGCCTGTCCAAGGACAAAAAGTGCCTGTATATATTTTACAGAAATCTTAATTTGTTTAAGTCATGTACATTTGGCATGGTGAGGGTGAGTAAATGATAATTTATGACTATTTCTTTTATACCACCTACTTAACTATAAACACAAAGCAGAAAACAATGGATATGGTTGTAAACTAAATGTAATGTAAACAGTTAAACACTTTAATATTTCCTCGGTTGTTGGATGACAGGTAAGAAGGCAGTCCGTGTGTTCACACATGAGGAAAGCATCGCATTGAAAAAACACAAAGACATAAAACCCAAACATGACAATGGCTTTGGAGAGGATAAAACTGACCAAAACCCATTATGCGTAATGCACTATAAGCAGACTTATTGCTTTCCCTCATGTAGCCTAATCTAATTCAGAAACAGGCAAAACAGTGCAGGAAAAAATAACCCCTCTCAAAATATCCTGAGACTGTTTAGACATGATAAACTGGAAATATACTGCTTGTGATAGCATAAGCACAGCAGAGAAAAATAAAGGGGTTTATATTATCTAATAACATTGTCATTAACAGGAACTTGTCTAAAGTGTTTCGTAGGTATGTGCATATATACAAAGAGTATTAGCATGCAAACAAAGTGACTGCCTCTTCCTGCACACCATACTGCTTTATTTCTTGTTTGAAACGATGCTCTGGTGTTTATTAACAATGACCAAGGGTGTAACTTTGATTTGAGAAGTGGGGGGGACACAAAATGGGGGGAAATGTTTTTGATTTGAATCCTATCACAAATTAAAATTTTTGCGTTGGTTTTGATTGTTTAAATTGATTAAACCATGAAACCAAAAGGTGTTTTTATTGTGTAGCAAAAGTTGATGTTCATGAAGGGGGAAAATGCGAGTATTGATTGAAACCTGAATCTGGGGTCGGAAGGAGTCGAGCCAGATGACTTTCTAAAATGCTTAACGAGGTTTAACGTACCTAAACAACGACCAGGGAAGCCTTGTCATAAACACTAACTGCTGTTAAAAGAAGGAGCCCTTATCAAACGAAAAAAGTAATAAATTATGCGTTCTTCCCCATATAAGTCCATTATAAGGAAACAGCTTAACATAGCCTACCGAAACAACGAACACATAAAAACAAATTTCTATTAAATTCAAAACAAAATCACGTGATTGAAAACAATCTTTCAGTGATCTATTTTTAGAGTGTGCATGCGTGCTGATTAAGGGATGAAGTTTTAAATTAATCAAATGGAAAATCATGTCTCCTTGATATTTACACATAAGATTATTTCATAATTTTTTTAAACACATTTCATTCATTGTTTTAAAGGGGTGATTCAACAGTGTTTCATGCATTTTTAATTCTTTACAATGTTAAACGTGCTGGCTTCTCATGCTTGACATGGTCAACTGGTCAAAAAACGAGTTGGATGTATGACATTTTTTCTGTGCTTGATACAATGTTCGTTTAGGTTTCGGGAAGTTTTTGCATAAGGTACACAACACAAACTTATAGTGAATCAACAGATATGTAGGGATAATGCGATGATGTATTGTGTGCTTGTGCTTTAGTTCTGCCCCCCTGCATGCCTGCAGGAGGTTGTCCGTTTTCGGAAATAATCGTACAGCTGTATCTGTCTTTTATAAATGTGATCAAACTAAAGACTCTTCGAAGATACAAAGTATGCAATACTACTCTATAGGCCTTTGTGCCGAGACATATCTTGTGCAAAGAAAAGATGTTGTTTGGAGCAAGCAAGCAAGCAAACTTTATTTATAAAGCACTTTACAACCACCTAAGTGGACCAAAGTGCTGTACAGGAAAATAAATAAATAAAAATGTATACAAACATGGGATATAAATTCATCACATACACTAAAACAATCAAAATGTCAACATCAGGTTTTAAAAGCCAAGGAGAAAATATGAGTTTTCAAAAGTGATTTGAATGAAGAAAGTGAATAAGCCTGTCTAATAGACAGGGGCAAATCGTTCCACAATTTAGGAGCTGCCACAGCAAAGGCACGGTCCCCACTCAGCTTAAATTTTGTTTTAGGCACACTCAGTAATAGTTTATCAGCTGTCCTGAGAGAACGGGTGGGCACATGAGGGTGTAGCAGCTCAGAAATGTAGAGTGGGGCAAGACCATTTAGCGCTTTAAAAACAAATAAAATAATTTAAAAATTGATCCTAAAGTGTACAGGCAGCCAATGAAGTGAGGCTAAAATGGGAGCGATGCACTCGTATTTCCGAGTTCCAGTTAAAAGACGCGCTCCTGAATTTTGCACCATCTGCAGATGAGCGACCAAAGACCCACTAACCCCCGCATACAACGCATTACAGTAATCCAGCCAGGTGGTAACAAAGATAACTGTCTCAAATAGCTGCCTCGAAAGAAGTGGCTTTATCTTAGCCAGCTGCCGTAGTTGGAAAAAACTTGATTTAACGACTGCCTTGATCTGGCTGTCGAACTTAAGGTTGGAGTCAATTTTGACCCCTAAGTTAGTGATGGTTGGCTTGATGTACTGAGCCAGGGAACCTAAATCAACCAAAGGGGTTCCAGTGGTACCTCCAAAAAACATAACTTCCGTCTTTATTACATCATCGAGACAGTCGAAAAGTGATCTAACATCGTCTGCGTAACAGTGAAAAGACATGCCATGCTTCTTAATTATTGATCCAAGGTGAAGCAAATAAAGAGAGAAGAGAAGATGGCCTAACACTGAGCCTTGCGGCACCCCACAAGAGAGAGGAGCAGAGGAAGACACAGAGTCGCCACAGCTCAATAAAATCTATCAAACGCAGCAGTTAAATTAAGAAGCACAAGGACAACACAGTCACCAGAGTCGAGAACTTCAAGAAGATTGTGATTTTCTACAGTATATTTTCGAGTATTTTTGAAAGAGAAGGCAGTTTAGAAATAGGCCTAAAATTGGCCAAAATTACATGATCCAGACCAGGTTTTTTTAATCAGAGGTTGTACTGCTGTATGTTTAAAATTGTCAGGGACCACACCTGAGGACAAACTGCTATTTACAACTGCAAGAACAGCTGGTCCAATAGGATGAGGAAGAGAAGTTTCTGTTCGTAATTATATGAAGAAACATGAACTAAATTATGACCTCCATAGACAAACAACAATGCAATATTCCATTAAAAATAAGCATTAATATTTTTTATTTTATAGTGACATAGTGAGACCAATGTACAATCAATTATCAACAGATTTTGAAGATCCATGACAGCTTTGATAATGTTTTCACGACACTCATGGTACATAATTAATAGAAAATTCACAATTAATAATAAACCACAATAAAGTTGTCACGGTTCCCTTCTGTTTCTCCCCGTGTTATCCCCAAGGACTTCACTTCCCACGATCCTTCATGCTCCTGCACCTGTGTCTCGTCTTCAATCCCCGCACCTGACAGTCATCAGCCCCATCACCAGTGGACTATATATATATTAATTGTGTTCCTTTGTTCTTTGTCCAGTATTGCTTAATGTCATTGTTTTGTTCATGTTTGTTGTACTTCGTGACGCCGAAAGGATATATCCCCGACCCTGACAGAATACCGGACCTATAAAATGGATAACTACAGATTCTCTCCAGAGACTGTCCATCCTGTCTCAGGTCTCTGGAGAGAATCTGTAGTTATCTGTAGTCATATATTCACCCTCGGTTCGCCACTGTCGTGTTAAGTCTAACCAGCCACCTCGCCACGACTGAGGAGGTGCTCATCCCCTGCACTCCCGGCGCTTTCTCTCTCACCCGCAGTGCTCATGCAGGGGTGCAGGTATCTGCACGTGCATATTAAAAAAATCTCATTCTCACGTATTTCAGAAGTCAGATTGTTTTGTAAAGCTGTTAATAGTTTAAATAAAGTTCAACTTTAGGCCAGCCGAGGCTAAACTTGCGTTGAAATGCACGATGATGTGACGCCCCGCAAACCCCTATTTTGGGAGTCGCTGTAACACTCATGTTTGTCCCTTGCCTGGTTTTTCCCGTTTTTGCCTGTTTTCCCCTGTTTTTGCCCATGGACGTTCATTTGTACACACTCCCTCATTATGACTGTTTCACCTGTCCTTCGTTTTTGTCTCTGCACCTGCCTGCCATCAGACTCATTACCCGGACACTACAAATACACTCACCTTGCCTCTGATCATGGTCAGTTATTGAAGTACGTATGTGATGTTTAGTTACCTGGTCTTGTTGTTTCCTGTGTCATGTTAACCTGTTCTCGTTTTGCCCTTTGGATGTTACCTGTTCGTATTTCATTGGATGTTTACCTGTCCGTATTTCATTGGATGTTTACATGTTCGTGTTCCCTTGGATGTATACCCTGCTTGTTACCCTTGGATGTTCATTTGTGCTCACTTACCCTTATAAATTGGATCAACACTACCTCAGTTTGTCTCCGTGTCTGTCTTCAGCCCATCACAACGTCTCAGACTAACTGACTCAACAAAACCACCATGATCGCACTTTTGGGACTGGACGATCTTTTCTCTTCAGAGGCCGGGCTGTGGGATTGGAAACAGTCTAACCGGCCTCTGGAGAGGTACGCGGAGGAGTTCGTCGATGTGTGCTATCGAGTGAGTTGGACTGATCCCTACCTAAACCGCTCCTTTCTGATGGGTCTGGATGATGATCTGCTCACCCTTCTCATGCTCCCCGACGCGGTGGGGTACCTGCTGGAGGAATTTATTAATTTAGTCCTCCAATCAGCGGGTTCTGAATTCCGTGTCGGGGACACTGGTGAGGGCTTGAGCGATTATCATCCAGAGCCAGTCAATAGCGGGGGATCGGCTCACCCCATACCCGCTCCGCACTTCTCCGCAAAGCCTCACCGCCGTAGACCACGTCGCCGCACCGGATTCCCAAAGTGCCTAGAGCCGGTCCCGTCCGGCCTTCCGATATCCCTCCAGCCAGCCCCGCCCGGTCTTCCAGAGATCCGCGAACCGGTCCCGCCCGGACTTCCAGAGATCCTTGAACCAGTTCCGTGCAGTCTTCCAGAGATCCCCGAACCAGTCCCGTCCGGTCTTCCAGAGATCCGCGAGCCGATCCCGTCCGGCCTGCCAGTGATCCTAGAGCCGTTTCCCCCCAGCCCTCCAGAGATCCTCGAACCGGTCCCGTCCGGCCTGCCAGAGATCCTCGAGCTGGTCCCGTCCGGCCTGCCAGAGATCCGTGAGCCGGTTCTGCCCGGACTTTCAGAGATCCTTAAACCAGTCCCGTCTAGTCTTCCAGAGATACCCGAACCAGCCCCGTCCGGTCTTCCAGAGATCCGCGAGCCGATCCTGTCCGGCCTGCCAGAGATCCTAGAGGTGGTTCCGCCCAGTCTTCCAGAGATCCTCGAGCCGGTCCTGCCCGGTCTTACAGAGATCCTCGAACCGGTCCTGTCCGGCCTTCCAGAACTCCCAGAGTCGTCAGCTATCTGCTTCCCAGAAGCATTCCCTGAGCTCTCCTCAGGACCCTCCAGCCCAGTCCCAACGGACTTACCCGAGGTCGCCGCTGTGGAAACCTTGGCAGTGGCGGTGGCGTGCGTCTGGGCAGTAGTGACGACCGGGAGGCCTCCCCTGGATTTTTTTGGGGGGGCGCAGTACCGGTCTGTTGTGGCCATCCCGGTACTACCGCTCCAGACCACCAAACCGGGGAAGAGCAAGGCTGCTTCTAGTGCCGTGGTTGTGGTAACGCGAGCATGCCTCCTTACCATGACCACGGCATCCATCAGCCCCTGCTTCCCTGGCAACACCGCCACTGCCTCTGTCAGCTCCTGCTTCCCCAGCCAGACCTCCACAGCAGCCTTTAGCCCGTTCCTCGTCTCCCTACGTCACGACCACGGCCCCGTTCCCGAATCCACTAACTGTCGGGCTCCCAGTACGGGCTGCACTTCCGTGGCCGCCCGAACACCCAGCACCCTCCAGACCTCCGGTACGGCCGGCACCCTCCAAACCTCTGGTGTGGCCGTTACCCTCCAGACCTCCCGAGCGGCCGGCACCCTTCAGGCTTCCGGTGCGGCCGGTTCCCTCCAGGCCTCCCAAACTATCGGCACTGTGGCGACGTCCTGGAGACTCCCAGTCATGTTCCCCAGGTCCTCCATGAGTCTCCAGGACGCCCACCCCCCCTCCCTGTTTTTGGTTCGGCGCGAGGTCGCACCTTCCGGAAGGGGGGAATACTGTAACACGTTTGTCCCTTGCCTAGTTTTTCCCGTTTTTGCCTGTTTTCCCCTGTTTTTGCCCATGGACGTTCATTTGTACGCACTCCCCCATTATGACTGTTTCACCTGTCCTTCGTTTTTGTCTCTGCACCTGCCTGCCATCAGACTCATTACCCGGACACTACAAATACAATCACCTTGCCTCTGTTCATGGTCAGTTATTGAGGTACGTATGTGATGTTTAGTTACCTGGTCTTGTTGTTTCCTGTGTCATGTTAACCTGTTCTCGTTTTGCCCTTTGGATGTTACCTGTTCGTATTTCATTGGATGTTTACCTGTTCGTGTTCCCTTGGATGTATACCCTGCTTGTTACCTTTGGGTGTTCGTTTGTGCTCACTTACCCTTATAAATTGGATCAACACTACCTCAGTTTGTCTCCGTGCCTGTCTTCAGCCCATCACAACGTCATAGTCGCGTGTGGAGTCACCAGAGACTCACAGTGCAAAGACAAGCGTGAGAATAAACAAACCTAAAGAGAGTCGCAACACACTAAAAATGCACATCTAATAGAGAGTAAAGAGCAATGAAGACCTACAGTACAGACCCCATGAACACCAGTTTATAACACCAGTCAGATACTGTACTCTCATTGTTTGTGCATATATTCATACTTCATTGTTATACTTGTTGTCTATCTTCCTACTGTATACATATGATACAGCCAGAATATAAATACAGTAAATAATAAATCTCATTATCAGAACTTAATCTGATATCTCTTCAGTACATTTTCATAACTTGCCTACATTATAACTATGGTGAGCATTCATGCATTCAGCATTCAATGAACTGTAATAAATAAATAAATAAAGTCAATCTAAGAAAAATTAGTTATGATATATAGAATTATAATGGGAGATTGTTACCGTGAAATAAAATTACTCATTCTGTGAAATAGATTTTTGGTCATTCCGCCCACCCCTACATGATAGCATTTCAACAGATTTGGAATGAGAAGCATATTAAAATGATTTAGCATTTTCAAAAGGGTTTTAAAAATCTTCCTTTCTTCTACATTCTTCTACAAGAAAAAAGCTTTGGCCTTGGTGGATTCTAGGCCAAGGGCAAATTCACTGATTCAATTATCACTGCTAGTTGACTGATCTCCTGGTTGTAATCCCGCCTGTCTGTTCTGCCCTTCTGCCTGAGGATTCTGACACTGTTCACAAGTTATGCTCATTCTTTGTTAATAAACCCCTGTATGGACTGGTTATTCAGAACTGACTCAGTGACCCACCAGCCATTTGAGCGTATTTCAGATCAAACAATATGGAAACGTGGCCGGTACATGTATTTTTTCATAATAAAGTTTCAACATGATGTGTCTGTATGTCAATGTGGTCAAAGAAGATGAATACTGCCAAATAGAGACAAAAGAGGGAGGTAAGAGAAATACACCCATTAGTCCTTTGTCATTTGGTGAAGAGACAAGCACAATTACAACAGCACACCTTGTTTTCTAAGCATATTTCCAGGACATTCGTTATTCCTTAATTGCTCATCAGTGCAACAGAATGCTGCTGCGGTAGTCAACACTCTCTGTGCTAGGCTAACTCATTAAATAAAACTAGTTCTCAGAAACCATTAAGCTAAAGCAAAAACAGATCCCCGATTGGCTATTATACTGGAATATTTAAGATATGCTAAGGCTTTGTAACTTCCCACTTCACCCAACTTTATTTGGGTTTAATGAAGTCATCTTTTTTCTTCAGATAATGTTAGTCAATATCCTGTATGTCTGTAGTGGTTGCCACAGTAATGATTTGCACGTCAGTATGACATTAAGAGATGTCCTAAAGAGAGAGCAGTTGTCATTGAAAGGACAAAAATAAAAAACCTGCCTTGCTTGGTACAATAAACAACATATTCATAAGAAGCATTAGTATACTAACATATTCAGGCACATGCTGCTCCAAACCACTAAGTTGCTTGCTCATTCACCAATACACACTGAATTGAGACACAATTTTGTAATGCACTGGTCATGTCGCGTCTCGAATTATGAAGAACAATACTGACTTAAAAACTTATATGACACCCATTTTCAGATATCTGAGAAGTAACCACCTGTTTTAAGTTTTGATTTGGACAAACACTGCATACATGCGAAGGAAGATCCATCTGGCTATAGAATTACATCTTTTTCACTAAATGAAGACAAAAACTAACACTCATATGACACATTACTAAATTTCCGCTCCCTGAATGACGTGACTGCAGTGGCGATCCTTCCTACAGGCGACATAGGCGCTTGCCTAGGGCGCCATCTAGTGAGGGGCGCCAAATATGCGGCGAGAAAAAAATATATAATTAAAATTATAATGTCTATTTATTTTTTTCAACAGTTTTTGCCATCCCTCTATCTACAACAATACTTTGACATAATCAGATGTTGCACTACTGTTAAAGTTAAAAGTTAATTTTATTTTTTGTATATTTATTATTGAACAGGTTTATTCTTTTGCACATATTGTTATATTGTTTGTATTATCATTGTTTAAATAAATGTGAAATTCTTTGGACATGAGTTCTTTTCTCGTGCGGAAGGGGCGCCATCAGTCAAGCTCGCCTAGGGCACCAGATGGTCTAGGACCGCCCCTGCGTGACTGTACCTGTCTATAGACTTAATAAGACATAAAAGATGTTCTTCTCGATGGGGGAGTAATGTAAAGGATTGGAATAAGTCTCAGCTGAGCAAAAACACTCTCCAGTTAAGCACTAGACAGATTTACTTGACAGACATGAACACAAGTTTATCTCATTCGCCTTACATTAAAGGAGACATCATGGAAAACAGCATTTATCTTTCTCATATTCACAATGCAAAGCTTCCAGTAACAGTAAACCATTTATTAAAACTGAGCTTTATAACATTATTTAGAAATTCTGATTCCATAACTATTACATTAACAATGCATATTCTGGAATTTATGGGCAGAATAAAAATATTGACCAGACATTATGCCAGGTGTCAGAAGTCTGGCTATACAAGATTAATGAAACCTTGACCAATAAAGTCTTTGTTAAATACGTCTAGTTGAGACCAGCATCCACATACACATAACTGTATGCTGGTGGTGACTAGCCCTGCTGATAATTTAAACGAAGACTGCATTTGATCTATGAGCTGGACTAAGCTTTAGGCTAAACTAAATCGAGAGTAATATATTTGAGTCTACAATAGGCTGGTATATTAGTTGGAGCAGTGACAGTGCCATATTGAGTTTAATTAATATTGAAAGCACAGCAGGAGTAAGAGAGGCCAAGATGGCCCAGCTGCCGCGGTGAACAGTAATGAATGTTGGGAAAGGTTAGAAAGATTCATAATGTACTACCACTAAATCAACTAAATCAAACAATCCAGGGGTAAGATAGAGTGGATATTCTCACAGATCATTTTATCAGAACAAAACAAAGGTTATATTTAGCCGGCAGCGGTTTCATTGGTAGTAGTCTTTGGATTTATACAGTAGTGATCTTGGTAGTGTGTATGTAGCATTGGGCAAAAGCTTGAATTATGCTAGGCCTAATTATATGACTGGAGTCTTCATGAGAGTGTGTTTATAATTTGTATATATAAAAATCTACTTATTTTAGTACAATTTATAACACTTTTTATTACATAGAATACTTGATTATGATTGGCCAGTCGTGACATCCCATGTATGTTATAGATAACAACTGCCTAAAACAGTGAAAGACCCACGTGTTTAGTGTGGGGAGAGGTTTGTTTTGGCTTGCCATGCGCTCTCTCCGGTCTCGTCTTTGTTCCCGCCCTCTTGTTTCCTCATTATTGATTGTTAATTGTTTCATGCCCCGCAGCTGTTCCCCCCTTGATTTCGCTCCCCTTATAATGTCCTTGTGTTTGCTGTCTTGTGCAGTTCGTTTGTCTTAATTCCCTGTTCATGACGCTACGTCTTGAGGTTTTCATTTCCAGTCCTCTCATTGTAGAATCTGTTAATTCGAGTTAAGCTAGTCAGTGTCTTGTCAAGTGTTTATTTTTCAGTTAGTCTAGTCAGTGTGATGTTCTCTGTTTTGTATCATTTATTGTCTTGTTATTTTGCCCCCTCGTGGGTTTTGCTTTGTCTTGTTCTGTTACGAAACTCTTTTGTTAACCCTTCAATGTCTGCAATTGGGTTCTGTCCTTGCACTCCTGACACTCTACGGCTGACTTCCAACAAGGCCTCAAGATGACAAAACATTTAAATTCAGAGCCAGGGGCATTGTAAGGGGGGGCTTAGGACGATTCTAAGGGGCCAGGCACTTTTGAGGGCCCCAACAGAGGTCTATGCCGCCTGTGCTGCGTTGTACCCGGTGACCCTTGAAACAGTCAGAAACTGTGAACTTAATACGCACAACACCATTTCGAAAACCCCCTTAGCAGGGCCCTCACTACGCTCACTATGATATCCTCAAAACAAACATTTTAATTTACTAATTTAGCAGACTTACAAATGAGGCAAATAATGGAAGCAATTGGCACAACATAAGCTGCTGATCTTGTAGCAGCGGGCAGATCATACCACAAATGTGGAACAGATCCAGAGAAGGTATATGAGAGTGATTTCTTTCCAGTTTTGGGATGGCACTACAAAACATTTGTTTGCAGAGCATAGGGATCTGGCGGGTACATAAGTCTGCATTAGCGAGTGAAGGTAAGGGTCTTGTAGGCCAAGAGCAGAGCTTTGAATTTGATTCGAGTGACTATAGGGAGCCAATGTAACTTAATGAAGAGAGGAGTGACGTGTGCTCTCTTCGGTTCACTGAAGACCACATTTTCCGCTGCATTCTGGATCATCTGTAGAGGATTGGTTGTGCAAGCTGGAAGTCCAGCCAGTAACACATTGCAATAGTCCAGTCTGGACAGAACAAGAGCCTGGACTAGGACTTGCGTAGCATGCTCGGATAGGAAAGGTCTAATTTTCCTAATGTTGTAGAGGATGAATCTACTGGACCGGGTGGTGCTGGCAACATGATCCGTGAAGTTTAGCCGATCATCGATTACCACTCCCAGGTTTCTGGCTCTTCTGGAAGGTGTGATGGTCGATGAGCCTAGTTGAATGGAGAGGTTGTGATGACTCTTTGGGTCGGCCAGGATTACAAGCAGTTCTTTTTTTGCAAGGTTCAGCTGCAGGTTATGGTCCTTCATCCAGAACGAAATGTCACTCAGGGATGCTGAAATGCGTGCAGAAACAGTCGGATCGCCAGGCTGAAATGACATGTGGAGTTGTGTATCATCGGCATAGCGGTGATAGGAAAAGCCATGTTTCCGAATGACAGAACCTAGAGATGTCATGTATACAAACACATGACAACAGCAGCTCGCTTTGTCTCCGTCCCGTCTTTATTCTGCGTTTTTAGCGCGTTCTTTAATCCATGGCCTCGCAGTGTGGAGTGAACTTCAGTACAAGAGAATAAGGTGAGTGTAACTATTTACTATAAATAAATAAATAAAATTAGGTAAGCGTAATACAACTATGGTTGTCAGTTCATGGTATTTATTGGTAACAAAAGGGTATTTCTTTAGGCTGCTAATCCTGTGTTTTTAGGTTCATTACTTTTATATGTAGACTAAAGTGTGCTTCTATGAAACAGTGACTAGTAAAATTGTGACTAGAAAAGTGTACGACCATTTCCTAATTTTCAATGTACTGAAATATTTGGCCATTTTAATGTTCTTTTAATGTAAACTTTATGTTCTGTCACATGTGTTTTGATTATACTTTTCAAGGATATTTTAAGGACAAATATATTTTCACCTCTGCGGACGGCCGATCGCGGACAGAACGAGGGGCGATCGCAAGGGGCCCAGACAAGAAATTAGACAGGGGGCCCAGAATGCCTAGTGGCGCCCCTGTTCAGAGCTATTGAAATATTGAATAATTGAAAACCCTGACCCTAAAACTAATAACACAGGTTCAGCCTGGTATTGTGAGTCACCTTGACCTTTCAAAAAATCTGCTTGTTTATAAAAATATACCTAATTATTAACAAGTATAAAATTTTATTTACAAATGATAAACTAAACTGCATGTTATTCTTGTCTGAACGCCGTGTCTTGGCTCAAAGCGGTATGACTTTCTTTCTTCTGCACAAACTGACAAATTGACTTCCATTGTATGAACACAAAACCACATTTATCAAAATATCTTCTTTTGTTATTCAGATTCTGGATGGTGAGGGTGATGAGGCGTAAATGTTTTCCTTTTTTTCTAAGGTCTTTACAGCTTTTTATTTGAATAATTGATGATTAAGAGGGACCAAAAAAGGGGGGGGGGGAGAAGAACAGGAGCCAGTTAAAGACTGTTTAACTGATGTGGACACGTAATTTTTACTTTTGGGCTACGGAGGCTGAAGCCCAGAAAGTTTTCAGTAAATGCTCTAATGTTTTATTACCATACCTTGTATGAATCACTTAAGGGCCGTTTACATTTTGCGTCTCTTGCGCGTATACCCATGGTTGTTGTAAAAACAACGCCACTTTCCCTGCAGATTCTGTTACGTAGTGAGTAAGACGCGTGATGACAAGTATTGACACTACATAAGAGTGCAAGATCAAATCCACCTTTTGCCAAAATAAATTCGCATCGCATATCAGATCATACAGGCATTTATTTTCAACAAAATGAAGAAAATATTTGTAAATGGTTAACAGGTGTTTAATAATAAAGTGTATGGTGAGGTTAAGGGTAGTAGAGACGTCTTTATTGTCTCAATTTGTTGTCATCCATTTACTCATTTTAATACATATAGGGCCTTATTGTACACCTGGCGCAACGCGGCGCAGCGCAAGTGTTTTTGCTAGTTTCCGCCCGACGCAGTTCTCATTTTCCCGTCCTGCGCCGCGTTGTTTAAATAGCAAATGCATTTGCGCTCAGATGTGCTCAGGCGCTTTGTTGGCGCTTTGCTATTTTGAGGAACTGAAAATAGACTGCGCCATAGACCAACTCAAACCTGGTCTAAAGTCTAAAGTCAATGGCGCAATATTTTTTTTAGTAGAAAATGCGCCTCTGGGTGGGTCCACATACAACGCGCTTTCACTTTACTTATTACACAGAGGGAAGCGCAGCAGCACACAAACATGCCAAATATAAAAAATAAATGGATTACAATGTAAAACATTGTGTACTGTACATAAATATAAAAATCCGGCTTGTCATGTAGATGATCTGCTCGTGCGCTTTAACCTCACGCATGAGCAGATGCGTTTCCTCTCTAGAGAAGCGTCTAGTCTTTGCTCTTGCAAATTCCACCGTGTAAGTAGCAAATCCGCCATGGCATGAGCGCAACTGGCTCTTAAAGGGAATGAGAGATGAGACTCTGATTGGTTTACTGCACGTTACGCCCAAAAAAAACACCCATTAAGAGAATCGGGACAACCCGTTTAGACCATGCGCCCGGGCACGCCGACCGTTTCCCCGTCGTTAAATTAGCAAAAGTGGATTCGGACACGCCCTGAGTGCACCTGCGCCATGCACTTTAAACCATGCGCTTAGATCATGAAAATAGTGCCCATAATCATTTACACTCTTATTATTCTTGTATTATGTACAACATTACTTGTTTACCTTGCTGTGTCGAAATAGGAATGAAGTTGAATTTATATGGACTCTGAATGAGCTCGTCAATATCAATCTAATTGAGGTGGCCAAACAAATGAAAGATTTTAGGGGCTTTTTGCCTTTATTTGATTTGACAGTGGAGAACAGACCGGAAAGCTTTGATTAGAGACAGGGGAGTGGGACCGGCAAAAGACGCTCGAGAAGGGAATCAAACTGGTGCACCGGCACTATATGTCAGCGCACTAACCACAGGGCTATACGCCCTTTTCATATGACATCACGCATCTTCCGTTCTGCCGCGAAGCAGTGTATCGATACTTCCGCTAGGACACAGTTCATAAGGTGGCGGTAATGCACCTATAAGCTGGTTTGCCAACCGCCAGTAAAACTCAAGAAGAAGAAGAAGAAGAAGTTACTTCCGCTAGCGCCTCAGAATGGAGTTTAACAAGTCCTTTGCACATCTTCCACAAATACGGCTACATGATGTACAACGTCTTGCCGACAAATTTCCGCTAACGACAAGATCAAAGCTAGAGAAAGGATACAAATTCTTCGTTGAACAGTACCGGTTTGATTATGAAGGTAACAGTTAAGTGTTTTGTTTTCTTTTTGTGTTAGCGAAGGTGCTAGGATAAGTACTTGAATACGTGTTCTGTCAGTTTTTTTTCACTGTTGTTAAATTCCAGCATGACGGCAAAACGGAAGTTCTTCTTCTTTTTATTTGTTGCAAGACGGATGTTATACACTGCTTTGCGAAAAGGCGGAAGTTAAGTGACGTCATTGTGAAAAGGGCCTATTGGTGCCTACGCTTTTACTTTCTTTCTGGCGCTTGTGAGTTTGCGCTCCTTTGAGGTTTGCCGTTACTGTTTGAGCGCGATTTACGCGTGTCAACATTTAAATAACAAACTCGAGTAAACAACCGATGTCCAGTAATGCGCAACGTGGTCGCGAACAGATGGAGGTGGCCCGTTAAAAGTTTTTGCACATGGGCCCAGACCTGACTTGCTACGCCTCTGTATTCGAACACATATGTGGAGGTCTCTGGGCTAAGCCCCAAATATCCACTCACCTTAGAACTGCCCCTGCCAATTACCCTGTAGTTAATTCTGCGATTACAACCAGCTGGCTGTACATTATCCCCTACTTTACATAAATTAAGACAAAATCACTGAGTGCACCTTTAATCACATTTCCAAATAATATATCCTGTTGTTATGCAAATAGATAGCAGTTCTAATGATAAATTTGAATAATGATTCATCTGTAATAGTAAGCGTGGTAACAAATTTTCCCAAGCAATCTAAGAAGTAACTACTAGTCTTGAGAAAGTTTCAGTTGAGAATTACTGGGAGAGTCTGAGAGATGATTGTTGGAAATATGGATTTACTTCAGTGACTCAAGATGAATCTATTAGTATTCAGGCAGTGCCCTGTGTCTGCCACAGCTAGAAAGTGATGGGGGTGGAGAATGTGAGGCAGGAGAAAGAAAAGAGTTCCAAAGAGAAAGAGAAAGAGTGGGGGAGAGAGAGAGAGAGAGAGAGAGAGACAGAGCTGAAAGGCTCTTCTCCTGACAGGTATTCTGAAAGAGCAAATGAAAAATTGACCTGGGGCAGGGGGTCTTTTCCACAATAAGAAGAATGAGTAATCAATGTTGGCAACAAAAAACAGCATTAGCACTGAGATGTTGAGATTTAATTTGTCTTTACAGCAATCTATGGCTATGGCATAAAGTAAGTGCAGTACAGTCTGAAACTTCAGCCATGCTTTTCTAATGTTAGGATCATAAGAATGGCAAAGCAAAGACACTGCTTGTAATCCTCAGGGCCGGGCTACCCTTGAATAAATCCAAAATCCTTACCTATGCAACATTCACAAATTAGTGGGTGGGGCTAAAAAAGCAATAGACCCTTTTGCGCCGACGTCACGCTTACGTCATGGCATTAGCTGGAGGCAAAACAAAGGGAAAACTGGAGGCTGCCAATACAAACCAGCACAGATTCGGCTACATAAGGAGTTTAAAACATCATCTTGTTGTGTTGTTTAGTGCCACAATCGACAGAATACAAGTCTCCAATTTGATATTTTAACACATACCTGCTGCCACAGCCAAACAAAAACACGGACGACAGCTGTAGTTCAACACAATAAAACCAGCGGACTGAACCGAAACGATCATCAAAAATGCTGGTGTTTCACTTCATAACATTTAAGATTAAAAAACTACTGTCTTTTGTTGGTGTGGATTATGATTTGGGTATGCGTCTAAAAATATCTCACGTATGCCCAAATCAGAAACTGTGGAACAAGGTTATTTTTCACGTAGCGTTAACTTTTGAACTCATAGGGTATGCTAGCTAACTTTGTTAGTTATACAACTAGCAGTTAACTATCGGCCAGAAACTACACATAAAGGAAACTGTTTGTCATCTCTTTTTCTTTAGTTGTCACAAGTGCATTAGTATAAAGGGAGAGGCAACAGTGAGAAGGCTCATGTTATGTGTCAGGTTTGTGTTCAAGTAAATGCATTTGCTAACGTTTGCCACTGTTAGCACACGCAGGCATCTATAGATGTGTACGCTCTCAGGTTATCTTTACTATACACGCTTGGTTTCTCTGTCTGGTAGGTGTAGATGTCAGGCCACTTAACTGGAGGTAATCCTGTCAGTTCGTCCCTGGATCCTGGATCCTTGCGTTAAAGTTACATTTTTCAAAAACAATCGCGGTCCTAGACAGTGAGTGACCTTACATGTTAAAATTTTATCAGATTTTTTTCTAGTCATTGTCAAAATGCAAGCAAACAAAACGTGCTACCTAGCATTAGTAATGCGGTCAGGGGGATCTTTCTGCCTCCACATAAGCTCTGCCCACAAAAACGCGTCACAATGTTTACTTACAGAAAAGGCGTCTATAGTTTAGAAGTAGGCATTGATTTTGTTCTGCAGAGGTGGTCTTTGGTCACAAAATGACGGCATACTGAGACAAAATCTGAATATACTGTAGTGTTTAGGAGCTTAGTTTTAATAAAAGCTGTTTTTGCAAAAACTTAATTTTGCACAATTTCTGTTTTTACATTCAATTTAATTTCAGAATTCTTGCATGTTTGGTGTGAATTGTAATGAAGCAAAGTTTCATGTTAAAGAATCTCAATCGAGTTTAGGTCAAGAATTTGACTGGGTCACTCCAGAAAGCGTATTTACTTCTATTTTAAGAAATTCGGTTCTGTATTAACTTCTGCACTTTGGCTCATTGTCTTGAGGCATCATCAAATACCTGTTAAGATTCATGAGACAGATAATCATACAATATGTTCACCCACAAACGGACGGATTAATGCACGGGCCTACTGGGCATGGGCCCAGGGCACCAGACCAGCAGGGGGCCCTGGCAAATTTAATATGTGTATTTATTTTCTCAATAAAATAGCGCTGAATACTGTGGAATAAAGGACATATTTTTGAAGTATTAAGCGAATAAATCAAATAAATAATCCTAATGCATTGCTGCGTTGTTGAGAGTAAAACACTGTGTAATTAAGTGTAGAGAAGTCACGTTTAAGACAGTAGAAGAACAGTAGAAGACAGTTAGGCAAAATAACAAACCAGAGAAATGTGTCAAAGACATCTCAGTTTGCTGTCTTTAACGGCCATTGAATAGTCTTGTGTGAGACAGCTGGATTTGGATTACGTTGTGGAGGAGTTTTCTCTGAGCAAATCACGAAAGAGACCACTCAGCTAAGTTAAAACCATCTTTTTATTAAGATTACGTTAAATGCTTTGGTGATTGATATTGCTTAATTTGTAATGCATGAACTGATAAATGCTCGTCTTCTTAATCACAGGCAGTTTCTGCCAATCTCATATTAATCTTGAGTGCCTATATAGTAGTATTGCATACTTCAAAGAGTATTTAGTTTGATCAAATTTATAAAAACGAGATACAGCTGTACGATTATTTCTGGAAAAACACGAGCTGCTAGAGGTGGGACCAGTGGGGAGAGTGGGATGGAACTACAGCACATGCAAGCAACACATCATCACATTAATCCCTTTTAATCCCACGCAACAATATTAAGTAATTTGAACAAATAACACTTTAGTTGTATGAACAAAATAAATTTAAGTAATGTTGACAACTTTTTTGAGTAAATCCAAACCATTCCGATTGTACCAGTAATTTTAAGTTAATTAAACTCAATATTTATCCTTCTCAAATGGTACTTTTTGTTGTTATACATAAATAATATACAGACTTACTGCATGTAAGTCAAAACACAATGAGCAAATCAGATGAGAGGCATCTCAGTACTGGCAAGCTCATCGAATGATGCAATAGACATCATGGGCGCGCTTTAACCTCTCACAGCCTAAGCATATGTACCACTGTTAAACAATGGCAACCCTTAAAACTAAAAAATACAACAAACTCTTTTAAACCTCAAAGATAAATGAACATTAAGCACAAACACTTTACTTTTCTTTACAGAAAAACACTTAAAATAACACTAAATTTCAAAATTTACTGCATAAATGCAGTCTTACGCAAAGCATGCTGGGAACTGAAAATCCCCTTCAACCAGTCATGTTGAATTAACTTGTTTATATTAAGTAAACTCAACAATTTTGCGTTCTACTCAACAATGTTAAGTTGACCAGTCAAACACTTGTTAAGTAAAGCTGACAGATCTAAATTTTTAGTATAAATAACATAGTTAACTTACGTTAATTCAGTTGAATTCTTTATGTACTGTGAACAAGGATGGGTTAAGTAAAACTAACAGCAACGACAGTTCATTTTTTTGAGTGTGCACTTACACGCCGATTGCTAACAAAACACAGACGTATGACTTAGTTTGACTTACCGCGTACAGTTCATGTCCTGCATCTTTTAGCATTGGGAGCGCACCATCTATCAGTTTCAAACGATCTCCAAATCCAGCGTTATATCCACCATTTATACAACATCCATCACTGAAATGCAGTGAACAAACAGACACACCTAAACTTAAACTTAAGAGTAACGACAGCCCATCTTGACGCAGCACAGGGATCCAGAATTAGAAAAAAACTTTCCGAAACAAGTTTAACAAGTTGATCATGTTAAGCATGAGAAGCCAGCACGTTTAACAGTGTAAAGAAGCCAGAATGCATGACATTGTCACGATTTGAGGTGCGGGAAGAACCCAGATGCAGGCAGGCGGTGAAGGGGTAAACACAAGACTTTATTAACAAACAGAAAACGAACCAAAAACCCACGATGGGGCAAACCCGACACGATAGTACTAAACAAAAGCAGAAAATAAATACTTCCCTCGATGGGGCAACAAAGAAAACCAAAACTAGACTTAAAGATAAACATACAACAAGACTAACCAAATGACAGGGAAAACCAGTACCGGTTTCAGGATAAGTATTCTAACAGGGTTTTCCATGAAAGACATGACTCACACTGTGGATGGCACAAAACGAACTAGCACAGGACGGAAGACATACGGGCATTTTAAAGGGAAACAAACAAAGGATAATTAACAAGGGACAGGTGTGGGTAATGAGACACAGCAGGAAAGCTATACAGGGAATGAGAGGGGCGGGGCCAAAGACGAGACACGAGAAAGCACATGGCATGTCAATAGTAAACAATGCCAAGACCAGACAAGACCGACTGGGTGACAGACAAAAACCAAACACACATCGTAAACATGACTAAGGGTAAACATGAAATAATAATAACTGGATTGGGGTGTGACAATAAAAATAACAAACATGGGAGGGGGGGTGGGGCAACACAAGAGTTCAAGAGGGGCAGTCCAAAGGGGTTGGGACTAGGTGGGGATCCGGAGGGGCTAGGACAAGGGGGAGTCCTTGTCCGAGGGGGAGGCCCTCGAGGGCGAGGAGTCTGGGAGGAACTGGCAGGCTTGGCTGCCGGTCGGCGTGCCGGCAGGGCCGGGCAGGGTGCCGGCTGAGACGCCGGCTGGAAGGCCGGCTGGTTCGCCAGCTGGAAGGCCGGCTGGGACACCGGACAGAACGCCAGCTGCACCGGACTGGACGCCGGCTGGATCACCGGCTGTGACGCCGGCTGCTCCGGCTGGGACACCGGCTGCACCAGACTAGACACCGGACTGGACACCGGCTGCACCGGACTGGACACCGGACTGGATACAGGACTGGACACCGGACTGGACACAGGACACTCAGACACGCAGAACAAATACTGTAGATGACATGTGTAAATAACAGGATTCTGCATCCACTAGTCTGAATCTAGTTTTATGGACTCAATGCAGCCGGAAAACAAGTTTCACTCGCAAAATAGACTAAAACAGTAAAATAGCAGTTCACCATTTCAATAAGCTTTCGCTTATTTATCAGCATGAGACATAAGTGTGAGCGTGTGAACAGACTAAAATGCGTGTGACTCACAGTGAATGCGTGAGACTTGAGAGCCCTGTAACATGAATAGAGATTAGCGGGCTGTGCGTCAGTAATAACGGTCCGTGGGGAAACGCAGCGCTCCGTGTGTACTGTCGTTAAATGGCTTAAATGATGATTTTTTGTATTTGAATAACTCGAGTTACTCGAGGAATCGTTTCAGCCCTAGCTTACTGTATCTGTTCTTTTGTCTCCCAAAATACTGGTACCAATATCACATTGTCACAGTTCCATCTAAAAATCGTCTTTACTGTTGTACTGAAGAAAAATGTCACCTACATCTTGACTGAGGGTGAGTAAATTTAAATTGTTTTTGGTGAACAACAAGTAGAGATGATGTGTAGCCAGCCGGTTGTTCTTGCAGAATAAACCCCAACAGGGCGATCAGGACTCAGCCCGGGGTAATTACACGGCCGCATACCTCATAAGTAAATTATTGGACGTGAAATATTGATTCCAAATATTTTATTAGTTCATTTGTAACAAATGCAGACCGTGAGGAAAACCCGTTTCCTATCGGTTTTAAAGCAAAACACAAAGTTCAAACAAGACATGCAATTTCCTTTCATCATTTTTAAATATACTGTCATATCATTAACCTAGGCATATTTATATTTAATTTATGTGTAATATTAAACTGCACCACTCAAAAAGACACGACAGTACCCGAATGAGCGGTTTTTATCGGAGAATACATGTAAGAGAATACCCTGGAATGTCACGGACTAGCCAATCAGCCATCTTCATATTCTTTTCCTATTTATTTATTTTGTCCTTCTTGTTCTATGTGGGTTTGTTGCTTTTATTTACAGAATGGTCCATTCCAGTTCTGTGATAATGAGGTGTAAGAAACTGCTCCTATTGGAGAAATGCCTACCAAAGACCTTAAATGACCCGTGATCCGGTGTGTGCTCTGATATATTAAGGAGTTGAGGCTGTGGAATCCAGAGCAAAACAGATCAATACAGCTACAGTGGCTGAGAACGAGAAAACAACACTCGCGAGTGTTAAAACAACGCTACCATCCTGACTGCAATCTTCAACAGCATTGCAGAGAGAACAACATGGGTACATCGGCATATTAATAACTCATTATGATTGTAATCTAAAAGCAATGACTCAAGTGACAACTACTGTAGGACAATCTGGCATTGAGCTACAATAACACTACAGCCTGGTGACAAATTCAAGGCCGTTCCGACTCAGAGGACTAAACATTCTCCTAGTTTATCGAATTCATTTCTTTTTCCACATATATTACAAAACAGCTTCATTTTTTCTGCTTGAGTATTTCCCAGATGGTTTGAGATGAAATATTATTTCAGCAGCCTGTTTCAGTGGGTTACTTATGTAAGTTTTCTCTTATTAAAAGACACCCCCATATGACAGAACTCACCTCTATCTCACAAAAGAGAGACTGCGAGAAAAAACACAGACTTAAAGTCAGTGGCTTATATATCTGATGTAACGCTGTCTTCCCTACTCTTTTCAATCTGTAGAAGTTGTATTGAGTTTCCGTAGGTTAATTAAGTTGTGTATTATGTAAAGCATATCCTGCTGAGCATTAACATTATATTGGCTACGGTGTTTTATGCACAAGGCAAAGATGGATACAAACATTTTGTAAACTGGGAAAACATTATATGCACTTAAAGGGGTCATATGACACGGCTAAAATGAATATTATGGTTTGTTTTAGATGTAATGCAATGTGTATACACAATTTAAGGTTCAAAAACGCTGTATTTTCCACATACCGTGCATGTTTGTATCTCCTCTTTGCCCCGCCTCTCTGAAACGCGCAGATTTTTTACAAAGCTCATCGCTCTGAAAAGCGAGGTGTGCTATGATTGGCCAGTTAACCTGTGCGTAGTGATTGGTCGAATACTGCAAGCGTGTGAGGGAAATGTAATGGGAGGTTAGGGAGGTTGTTTTGATTAGAAAGCACTGGCTTAATATTTTAAAATATATATTTATTATGAATTTTATCATGTTCAAGCCACCATTATAAAAAATAAACATTGTAAGATTTGAGGGAATTATAGAAATCATTTATCATATGAAGATATGAATAAGACCATATTATCATACTTACTAAAATTTATTTTTAGTTCCACTGGATTGGACATTATCTGAAGTTTTTTCTTTGGATGTCTGTCAGAAGTATGATAAACAACATCTTGATGGTTGATGAATCAGTGAACTGTCATACTCTACTACGAATCCCTTTCTTTCATCTATCCTTGCTGAGTCTGTTATGTAATATGGAGATATGGGCAAAAGGGCAGGACTAAAGACGCTTGTACAGTACCAAGCCCAGTGCTGCAGTATCTCAGGAATATAAGTTAGGATGAAAATAGATATAACAAGAGAAAAAAATCTCAATAGTTGCTTGGAGCATTTTGTTGTCCACCTCTAAAAAGTATGTCTCGGTTACGTCTGTAACCTTTGTTCCCTGATGGAGGGAACGAGACGTTGTGTTGAGACAGAATGGGGTTTGAACTTGAGAACCTATCATCTCTGACTTGACTTTTAAAAGGCCAATGAAATTGGCGAATGGCATGAGCATGCCAATCTCCACCCCGTACATACGGGTATAAAAGAAAAAAGAAAAAAATAAGATGGATTGCCCCATTCATTAAGCTTTTGTGCCGAGAAACCTGGGAGGTATCCCCTGGTCACTGCAGCGGACGGCGAAGTGTTGTGGCATGAAGGACCATCAGGGAACAAAGGTTACAGACGTAACCGAGACGTTCCCTTTCTGTCGGTCTCTCAACGTTGTGTCGAGACAGAATGGGGTCCCTATATGAAACGCCACAGCGCTTCCGCCGTGTCACCGACACTAGCGGAGCGACACTGACAGGCGTGAGCGTGTCACCAGTGAGCGCTAACGCGAATCATGACCTTCCAGTGGGAAAGGTAAGATATCAGGAGCTAACGAAGTCTGAGGGCTCTTACCATCGGCCGTACGGACGGAGGCCTTCTGTTCTCTATAGCGAGATAGCCACCCGATACCACAAGGGACACTGGGAAGCGCTACCTCCTCTTGCAGAAGGGGCGCGCTACGGAGACCACATCCCACCGCACGGGGGGATCTGTGGAGATGCCAGCATGGTCTCACCAATGGGAAGAACTCGTGGGAAAAAGGCGTGCGGCCCTCTCTAAGGGGTGCACAACCGCAGGTGGAGGTTCCACCGAGGGGAGGTCACAAGTTCACCAATGGGGGAACCGTAAAGGAAACATCATACGGGATGACCCAAGTGGAAAAATGAAAAAGCAGTGCTGTGCAGTCAATATTGGATCCGACAGGAATGGCGTAACAATCTTATGTGAGTAAAACATTTGTACTACGCGTCACTATTGCTTTGTTAGAGATAGCTTGACATGTCCTGATAATGTGTAACCTAACATTACGTGTCTAACCAAATTCACAGAAGGCTCCAACTAAGTTTACTATGCAAACTGCTATCCAATCATAGCAGTGGGCGTTTACTTCTTGAGTCTTGACTTAAGTCTTCAATGCGGCACGCCCATTAAAACAGAGCGTTTGTTGAGACGGCCAAACCCGGGTAGAAAATAGCCTATTACTTATTGATTTTGAGGTTTTCGAATGTAAAAACCACGCAAATGTCATAAATAGACCCCATACAACAGTATAAAACAATAAACAAGCCCAGTTCTGGACACCTTTAATTAAGTTTCTAATGTATTCCTGAACTTGAACCGCTGTTTAGTGCTGTTGTTAATGCGGTAAAGTGCTAATTCAACATGCATCTGCATCTACTCGAGGTTAAATCAAGGCTGCATTAGTTCGATCAACCGGAACCAAAAACACAACTGATGTACTTGTTGCATCAAAGAGTGCAGAACAGTACTCTACTCTCAGCCAGTCTTGTCTCATTGTTCCAAGGTTACCACAGCGAGCAGGATGCAGTTCATGGCCTGACCTGATGGTAGAGCGGAGAATGGGAAGTGGGGACCTGACAAGAGCTGAGATGATAGAGCTGGATAAAGAAGGACGCGGTCACCTGACACGTCTTCATGGCCTGACCTGATGGTAGAGCGGAGAATGGGAAGCGGCGACCTGACAAGAGCTGAGATGATAGAGCTGGATAAAGAAGGACGCGGTCACCTGACACGTCTTCACCACAAAATTTCAAATGCTATTAGATTATTAATGATAATCTTAAACTATAATTTACCTTATTAGTAAGTTTATTTATTTTATTTAGCCTTGTTGTGCAAGTCTCTGGAGCTTGTGCAGAGGCAGCAGCTTTTGCCAGAGGGGAACTGGAATCCCCTGGTTGGGCCTGGGTTCTCCTGAGGTTTTTTTTCTCGATTAGAGTTTTGGGTTCCTCGCCACCGTTTGCATACTGTTTTTGCACTATTTGCCTGGCCGGGGGGGCTGCTTTAGAATTTTAAAGTTTTACTTAATTAATATTGCATATAGGAATTTATAGTCTGTTATATTTGACCTGTGCTTCTCTCTCCTTTATCCTAAATGTGTGCTCTCACTGAGCGTGTGTGTGTGTGTGGTCTTGTCTGTGTACGTGTGTGTTGTGTTTGTGGGGTTGGTGTTGTGTGTGTGTGTGTGTGTGTGTGTGTGTGTGTGTGTGTGTGTGTGTGTGTTGTCTATGTCTATGTGTGTTAGTAAGTGTGCATATTGTGTGTGTGGAGTGTTTTGTATGTGGGTATGTCTGTCTTCTGTGTTTTCACTTTTTCTTGTTTTTGACAGGTACAACTTTAATTGGTTTTGCTTATAGTCAATATGTCTTTGTACAGCTGCTTTGTAACAATGAAAATTGTAAAAAGCGCTATATAAATAAAGTTGAGTTGAGTTAATACTGCAATTAGTACTGTTATTTATTTGTGCCCCTAGCGTAAAGTTAAGTCTCCTGTTTGATACTGTTCTCTTGAATTTTATAATATTTTGTTACTAATTTTGTTAATCTGTTCACATGGTGTTTTAATATAATTTTAAGTCTTGTTGTCCCCAAAGATACAACTCCCCCTGAACAGCATTTACGAGCCTGTTACATGCACTACGAAATGTTACTAAGTGTGCACTATGTATACTACAGTGAGGGAAATAAGTATTTGATCCCCTGCTGATTTTGTAAGTTTGCCTCTTACAAACAAATGAAGGGTCTATAATTTTTATGGTGGGTTTATTTTAACTGATAGACACAGAATATTAAAAAAAATCAGGGGAAAAAAATGTTATATAAAGGTTATAAATTGATTTGCATTTCAGTCAGTGAAATAAGTATTTGATCCCCTACCAACTAGCAAGAATTCTGGCTCCACAGATTGGTTATGTGCCTATATGGACCACAGATTAGTCCTGTCACTTTAAGAAAGTACTCCTAAATCAGCTTGTTATGTATATAAAAGATGCCTGCCAACAGAATCTGTATCTTCCAGTTCAACCTCTCCAACCACCATGGTCCAGACCAAATAGGTTTTAAAGGATGTCAGCGACAAGATTGGAGACCTGCACAAACCTTGAATAGGCTACAGACAGAAGCTTGGTGAGAAGGAGACAACTGTTGGTGTGATTATTTGGAAATAGAAGATATACAAAATAACTATCAAATGCCCTTGTTCTGGAGCTCCCTGCAATATTTCCCCAATGGGGTAAAGATGATCATGAGAAATGTTAAAGATCAGCCCAGAACTACACGGAAGAAGCCTGTTAATGATTTCAAGACAGTTGGGAACACAGTTAGCAAGCAAAACATTGGTAACACATTGGTAACACGCTATGCCACAGTAGACTGAAATCCTGAAGCACCCGCAAGGTCCTCCTGCCCAAGAAGGCCCGCCTGGCTCGTCTTAAGTTTGACAATGAACATAAAAATGATTCAGAAAAGGCTTTGGCGAAAGTGCTGGCACTGCTGTGAGACCAAAATGGACTCCTGTGTTTGGAGGGAGAGAAATGCTGACTATGAGCCCAAGAACATCATGTCTACAGAGAAGCACAGTGTTGGAAACATTCTGCTTTAGGGCTTTTTCTCTGCTACAGGTATACAGGATGACTTCACCGCATTGAGGGGCTGAGGGACGGGCCCATGTACCGTAAAATCTTGGACGAGAACCTCCTCCCCTTAACTAGGTCACTGAAGATGGGTCATGGATGAGCCTTTAACATGACAAAGACGCAAAACATATTGCCAAGACAACCAAATAGTGGCTTAAGGAGAAGCACATTAAATGTCCTAGCCAGTCTCTAGACCCTAGTCCTATAGAACCTCTGTGAAGGAGGCTAAAACTCCAATTTGCTGAGCGACAGCCAAGAAACCTTAAAGATTGACAGAGGAGTGGACTAAATGTATCCGGACACATGTGCAAACCTGGTGACCAACTATCAGAAATGTCTGACCTCTGTGCTTGCCAACAAGGGTTTCTCCACAAAGTACAAAGTTATGTTTTGCTCGGGGATCAGATACTTATTTCACTGACTGAAATGCAAATCAATTTATAACCTTTATATAACATTTTTTCCCCCTGATTTTTTTAATATTCTGTGTCTATCAGTTAAAATAAACCCACCATAAAAATTATAGACCCTTCATTTGTTTGTAAGTAGGCAAACTTACAAAATCAGCAGGGGATCAAATACTTATTTCCCTCACTGTATATACTGTAAAAGATGCACTGTAAGGTCGTTTAGACATTGTGTTGTGTGAGATACGCTCAAAAAAATTAAAATAATATCCATGTTCAAGAGAAGATGACATTTAGAATTTGACACATCTGTCTGTTTCCTTCACCTCATTGACACTTGAGAGGGTTCAAAGCCTTCTCAGGTTCACACAAGCTATGGATCTTAAAGCTTTTACAGCATCGTTCAGACACATGGAAACTTTTGAGGGCATTTCTGTTTCCACATGGGCTCGGAAAGTGGAGTTTCCACGTGAATGTGCAGCTCAGTGGGTGTACACTTACCAAAATATTTTAGGTCTGTTTGCTAAGTCATCATTTTGAGCCGCACATTTTCTTGGACATGATGGTTTATATAAATGAAGACAATTATAATTGGCAAGTAATTAGGCCTAATGTTCAAGGGTGAATTTTATCACCACAAAATACGCTACACTGAGTCGGTGCCGGTCAAAGCGTTTTGATCACGTGTTTTAGTGAAGCTGTTTCTGCGTGTTTACTGCTTTAAATGGTATAAAATGGATTTTTTTTAGGGATGCGGACTATCCGAATCGAACAGTTATTGGGTCCGAAGCAGCCGAAGCCGAACATGATGTGAAACACTTGGCCGAAGGCCGAATAATACCGAACACCGAATATGGTTTTTGCATTTCTTCTATTTATTAAGCTATTTTTTCACTATTGCACAAACTGAATAGTCAAAATTTGCTTTTAAAAATTTGTCTTGCTTTTCAATAAAATACAATACAACTTAATATAAAATTGAGCAAAACAAAATACATTAAAACAAAAAATTTAATAGCCTATATTAATTAGGCCTATAACTGACTGGTAAAAGAATGTAATGTAAGTTACTCTGTACCCCTACAACAAAACAGTTCATTACAAAGTGTCATTCCACATTAGGCCTATAAACTAAAAATACGAATAAACTAAAACTGTTGGATTATTATAGGCTACTTGCAAAATGATTGTAAGAGAAAAAAAACATTCGAACTGCAAGCATATTCTGACTGATGCTGACTGACAACCATATTCAGTTCAAGTCTCTCCTGCAAACTCCGCCCACAAAAGATGACTGTTCTCTCGAGTGCACTCGTGGGCCGGATGTATGCAACCAGAAGCATACTTTGACCAAGTTGTTTGCTACAGGGAATGTGTGCGCGCACCACTTAAATGGATGTAACAGGATGTCGCGAGCTGGCGAGGGACGTGTCAGATCAGCCCCTTCTTTCTGTAACATTAATCGAAAAGTTACTAAGACCGGTGCAAGTAAAGACGCGCTTTCATTACCGGACGATTTACTTCCGTGCGGCAAGTCCCGGTGTGCTTTTCTTTGGACATTTATCTCTTAAAATGCTCACACAACGCAAAAAGCACATGAATGGTTTGCGGCATTTAATAAACGCGGGAGCGTCTCTCTCTTCTCTCTTCTCTCTCTTCTCTCTCTCTCTCTCTCTCTCTCTCGCTCTCTCTCTCTCTCTCTCTCTCTCCGCTGGTTGCTAGTTGATCGTTTCTCGAGTCATGTTCGGTAAAATTATTCGGCCATTTCACATATTCGGCCGAATACCGAACATGCGTTTTTTGCTATTTTCGGCCGAATATATTCGGTGGCCGAACATTCGGTGCATCCCTACTGGATTTGTAGACAAAACGTAATTTTGCAAACAAAAGTGATTTTTTCATTACAAAACTAACGCTTTATTTAATAACAAATGTTTTTGAAATGGATGACTTTGGATGAGTTTAGTGAGTAAATGAGAAAGTGATCAAAAACTTTTGAATGGTAGTATATATATATACATTTATAACATTACTACTGTACAGGATTTACAAGGATAGTTCAACACAATGAGAGAACTGGTGAAGGTCCCCAATACCAGGCGCTCTATGCGAGTCAGCCCTAGATGCCTCCACAGTGAAAGAAGAACTGAATGTGGGAATGAATGTGAGCTGTCAGGGGTTGAAGCTATTGGGGTCTTTCATGTGCGGTTTTGATTACGTGCCCCCCGAGCAAATTAGCTCCAACAAAGTGGTTCCGCAGCTGCTTTTCCGCTTAACTCCACCTCTGAGGCCCGCGGCAACAGCCGAGTCCATCCCTGTGATGTGTCAGAGACTGTGTGAGGAATTGTTAGATTGCGTGTGTGTTTCAGAGACTCATTTCAAAGCCTTGCACAGCAGCTGCATCACCCAGCACTTGGTATGATGTACTAATGATAGGTGTGGCGTGCCACCTGTGTGGTGAAACTCTGTTGGCCAACAGATCCTGTCAGGTTTTATTGCATGTTCTCGATCCGCTGCATTAGAGAGACAGGCTAGCACATTAAGCCAAGAAAGCACAGTCAAACTACTCTCACAAGCTCTGGCAATCTCAACAAACTGTCACAAGTCATCCTGTCAAAACTATTTGTGTGCATGCAAAAGCATCAATATTGGCAACATTGAAGAAGTGTCATTTTCTATTCTATTCTTTCTTAATACAAATTCCTCAGGCTGTTCTCTCTCTCTTTCAGAAGGGACAGAGTTTAATGGCATTTCCTCTTCATTAGCCAGACATTCCCTGCGTCTGAATATCCATACTTCCCACTACACGGTGCTGTACCTCAGTTGAGTAGGATGTCTTCTTGCTATTTATTAAAACTTGCACAAGTATTGTGTACTAGCTACATTTATTGTTGGCTCATGTCTAATTTCTCGTGATGTAAGTTCCAAGCATCTGCTTCTATATAAACGAAAGCTATGTACTGCATCTGCTGCAGTTCTGAGGTGTGCAATCAGTGGATACGTCCTGTTCCCTACTCACAATTCATTCACCCTGTTGCTGCCATGTTCATTTTCTACAATTAACTTATTTCTGTTGGCGAGTCAGTATCCTTGGCTTATCAGCAGTGTAAACAATGTCTATGTACTTCATAAACGCTGTGTCAATATGTTATTCATCAGTCAAAATTAGAAGTTTCCTCCTCTGCACATTTAAACGTCTTTGCTTCATCTATTTTTTCCTTCACTCCCTAGATCTCTCATTTAATCCTGTCTTCCGGCCTCAGATCCACATAATTCACTCCTCCCACACAGAAACACCATTTCCTCTTTGTAAAAGCTTTACTTCCTTTTAAAACGGACAAAATCTTCACATAAAGGTGGCATTCACTCAATGGCTGCACTAATTTGTAGCTGTCAGCCTTGGTTTAACTACAGCAAAAAGTCCTTTTAACATCATCTTAGCATTTTTTTATAAATCAAACATTATGAAACAAAATCAAATTAACAATGAAGTAATACATTTATACCAAACTACAATAAAAAAAACCTTTTTGTTATTGGTATTATCACACCAATGCAGTTATTGTTGAGAATATCGCGACCATTGAAGGTTATGACATCTCTTGAATAATAATAGTAATGCATTTTATTTATAGGCGCCTTTCTTGACACTCAAGGTCACCGTACACTATTAACAAAACAAAAACAATAAAGACCAGGGTTTTTCCTGCATAGAAAAATTGGAGGCGGCCGCCTTTGTCAAATTCAGTGCCGCCCGCCAAAATTATGTCAAAATGTAATAAAAAACACTGCGTGTATTCTGTCAACAGACTGTCTTTTATAACTGCAGTTTTACGCCGCAAAGGAGGCGCTGTTTCGTTATCAGCCCAGTGAGGCGCTGAAGAGTGTCAGTACAAGAGCTAATAGGAGCTGTATTAGCTGTGTTTCATGGCTTTTCAGGTGAATATTGTTTGTTTTGCATCCAAGTACGTACAATTTCTTAAAATATTTCTTAAATTAACGTGGCGTACATCATTTCATAATGTTTTAAGCTGTGCATTATATACTGTACACAGCAAGTTTGCCAATATAAATGCACATTGCGATCAGAACGACACGTAAACAAATGACTCAATTGAACCGATTCATTTAAACTGTTAAAACTTTTCAGTCACTAACGAATATAAAAAATCAGCGAATCATTCAAAGCTCAGTAAACCAATTTACAATAGTCTTAGCGAGAAGTGACTAGACTATGAAAAAGAATGGCAGTGGAGTGAGGTGTGAGGGAAGAACGTAAACGGTTAATGTTTCGAAGGTGAACGTAAGCAGACTTGGTAACAATATTAACATGGGAGGTGAAAGAGAGAGTGCTATCGTATTTGACTCCCAGACTCTAAAACTGAAAAGAGGGGAAGATGAAGGAATTATCAATGGGAATAGAAAAGTTCTAAAGTTTGTTTAATGTTGATCTTGTACCTATAAGAATAAGTTCAGTTTTATTACAGTTTAATTTGAGAAAATTTGAAGTAAACCAGGATTTTATGTCGAGAAGACAATTAATGGAGGGATGTTTGATAGAGAAGATGGAGGGAGTTAGGAGTTGGCTTTGGTAGAAAGGTAAAGCTGGGTGTCATCTGTGTAGCAATGGAAGTTAACGTGATGTTTGCGAAGGATATAACTGAGAGGAAGAAGGTAGATGATAAAAAACAGTGGCCCCAGGATAGAGCCCTGGGGCCACTGTATTAATAGGGACTGTATTAATGGGACTAGATCAGAAGTAAATGATCTTAATTGAATGAACTGAGTGCGGCCAGAGAGATTTGAATGAAACCATTTGAAAACAATCAAATGGGTAAAAGTAGTCTTTTAACACATATAGCAATTTGCAGAGACAAAGCAAGCAGACTGTTAGCAAGCATTCTGTTTTACTTTTATGCATCCCAATTCAGAAGCTGAATCCTTCAAAGATATGTTTCAAGACTAAATGCATCACAGCAGCATGACAAAGGCTATCCTGTTTCGAGGGCTCCATCAAATGCGAAAGATAGAAAAAGTGGATCCCTCGCAGCCCAACCTAACCCAAGATTTATTGCGCTGGTGATGACTGGCCTTTTTTGAAAGACACATTCAAAACCCTTGTTAAGTAAGGATTTATCTTGCGTAGTGTAATGTATTGAAAAGTTTCAAAAGTAAAAGTGTGTAGTTAAATGGTTCATGTCACTGTTTAACCATTGGGTTGGTGGAAACAGCTATGTTGACTGCACTGTCTCATCTCGATTCAACCTTCATGGACTTTGAAGGCCACTCCTTCTTGGATCCAGCCTCGAAATGGGTGCAGATAAAGTAGCAAAAACAATATGACGGAACACACTGGAGCATCTGTGAGAACGTAATCTAATGCAGAAAAAGATGGAGAGGTATTGTAAATTCTGGGAGATTATTATGAGCCGGTCAAAGACTTTGTAGTCCAGAGGTTTCTGTGATTATATTTAGCCCAAGGTAGACTGCATTCTCATGCTAGTAATAGTTAGTCTGCAAATAATTTAATTCCTCACAGGAGATACACACAAAAACACACCCCATTCCAGAAACCAGACTGGCGAAAAATACTAATAGCTCAACAATGAAAGTATTGAGTCCCATTGAATAACTACAGCAGATTGCAGCAGAGTGGGTTGAATGTGAGTGCGTGAAATAAAAGGAGTGGCACGGTGACACAGTCAGATGGCACTTTTCATAAAATGATTGCTGGAGGTGGGGGGTGATACAATATCTTTAGTGTGATATAACACACTGAGTCACCCACAAAAAATCAACCCAAACTCCCTGCCACCAGCATGGCAGAGAGACAGCTACAATGAGTAAAAAGAACATGGAAAGTAAGAAAAAGCATTCATTTGGTGAAGATTAGTACTACATATTATATATTTATAATAATTTACATTTACATTTATTCATTTGGCAGACGCTTTTATCCAAAGCGATTTACAAGTAAGAGAGCATATAAACATTTTGTCAACACGCTAAACAGTATCGTTAGTTTACAAGGCCATGCTACTAGGAGGATTAAAGCTGGATTTATGCAGTTTATGTATATAGTCTTCATTCCTGATATACTGTATATCTATATCATTACATTTAGTCATTTAGCGGACGCTTTTATTCACAGCGACTTACAAAGAGTTTAAGGAGCAATAAGCGATATGTGAAATTTCGATTTCTTAATAATAATTTATCAAATTGATTTCAGGATATATTGGCCATTGAGTACTACAAACTCAATCCTCGTAAAATTAAAAACACATAAGGAGGTGGATCTCATTTGTATCAAAATATATTTAACCTAATATTTGAAAATGAGTTATAATATTAAATAATTTCAGATTTACTGCATAGAGCTTAGCCTTTGTGAGCTTGTCACTGCATGTGGTACTTGTCAAACCTGACAAATCTATATTTCAGGTAAGTAGATAACTATATTATTTTACGTTGCTTCATAAACCTTTATATTGCAGAAAGTGTATTTTCAACTTATTTTCTGTTTGCTTCAGTTTGACATACAGACTTGCTTATAGACTGAGTGTTGTGTGGGCATTGAACTGATGCTACAGTTTTGCCCTATCGCCTTTACTCTTCCTCTTCCTTATTAATTTGTATTAAAAATTGTATCTACTGTATATTGATACAGTCAGTGGAGATCAAATAACACAATACATTCATTAAATGTCATCATTTTTCTCTAACCAATAGGTAACAGAGATGATCCTGAGTTGAGAAATAAACGTAACATTTTTATAAATGTATCATTTTTAAAATGAAATCAAACTGTTTCAAATGATTTCTCATAATTCTCTACCTGTAACAAAGCCCTTCAGACTTTCTATTTATTTTAAAAGCAGTTTATCTCCTTCTCAACTCTCTCTGTGAGCAGTCCTATCTGTCCCACTTTTCTCTCAATGTTTGGGCTGTCAGCTCTGACATCTACTCCAAATGCCAGTGCACAGACGAACAATACACAAGGCATAAGACTGAAGACAGGATGCCACAGATGCACAAAAGGACCCTTCAAGCTTGATATATATGCCACTGCATTAAAAAGGCCACTTTTAATGTCTGCTCAGTCATACAACACAGACTTTAATGTGATTCTTTGTTTTCAGCTTTCAAAGTGACTTTCCTATTGAAAATGTATGTGTTTTTAGGCTAATGTGACATTAGCAAGAGGCTAAGATTATTTTACTATCAATTTTACTAACTGTGTTAATTTTACACATCATCACATTAATCGCTTCGTGTTTTGAACATTATGCACGTACACGCCGATTGCCAACAAAACACAGACGTATGACTTAGTTTGACTTACCGCGTGCAGTTCATGTCCGGAATCTTTTAGCACTGGGACCGCGCCATCTATCAGTTTCAAACGATCTCCAAATCCAGCGTTATATCCATCGTTTATACAGTATAACATCCATCACTGAAATGCCGTGAACAAACAGACACACCTAAACTTCACTTTCGCAAGAGTAACGAGCTACAGCGCAGCGCAGCCCATCTTGACGTAGCGCAGACATTCTTGATGGTAAGCGAGTTTCGCTTACCAGGGCACTTACTTTTGCCTTGCCGTGCTTTTTTAGGAGAATGGCCAATAAAAGGAATAGGATCCTCCTAGGCGTTCCCTCCTTTAAGGAATGGGCAGTAGAACTAGCTAAAGTGGCCGCCTTCGAGAAAGTATCTTACATGCAGATGGACAACCTAAACTTATATTACAGAAAATGGTCCAGGTACCTAACCTTTGTGGCAATGGGATAATAGTGTGAAAATGTGTTGATTGTATTATTTTAAGTGTGTTGTGTTACGTGCTGTCTGGATGTTGTTGTTTTTATATTCCAGTTTTCTCATGGAAGTATGCTTTAACTATAGCCAGTTTGTGACCTTGAAGCTGTAACCGAGAAGCAAGTTGGGAGGGGACACCCTCGAATGGGTTTTCGAATTCGAATGGGAATTACGAATGGGACAAAAGTGGATTCTGTATGAATTTATTGTATCCAAAATTTATTTTAGAGACTCGCATGAGCATCAATAAAAATTGTTAATTAAAAAAAAAAAACTTTCCAAAACAAGTTGGAGTGCTGGGGGAGTGTATCAAGTACAGAAATACTACGTCATACGTCCAACTCGTTTTTTAACAAGTTGACCATGTTAAGCATGAGAAGCCAGCACGTTTAACAGTGTAAAGAAGTCAGAATGCATGACATAGCATGATACCCGATCTTTAAACAAAGCCACATCTTGACTGGTAACAACGGTCAAACGTCATTTTATGACAACACATGCAACACAACACTTACATTGTTATATAATATAATTATATAATTCAATTATTTGTCAAGTATGGTGACCCATACCCGAAATGTGACTCTGCATTTAACCCATCCAGAGAGTAGTGAACACACGCACAACAGCAAGTGGTGAACACACATACACCCGGAGCAGTGGGCAG
This sequence comes from Triplophysa rosa, assembly GCF_024868665.1. Taxonomy (NCBI): domain Eukaryota; kingdom Metazoa; phylum Chordata; class Actinopteri; order Cypriniformes; family Nemacheilidae; genus Triplophysa; species Triplophysa rosa. Next base: position 20,813,865 of record NC_079907.1, on the reverse strand, counting down.
CTATCACTGCAGCGCCCGGGGAGCAAGTAGGGGTAAGGTGCCTTGCTCAAGGGCACCTCAGTCGTTACCCGCCGGCCCTGAGGATCGAACCGGCAACCTTCTGGTCACGAGTCTGACTCTCTAACCATTAGACCACGACTGCCAACTATTAGACCACGACTGCCAACTGCCAGCTATGGGTGCTTAACACAACTACAGGTTGTATTAGAGTGCTGCAGGAATTACATATTTTTAGGCCAGCCCAGTTTCCTTTGACAAAAAAATGTTTACGAAACTAACCATGGTTTTATTAGAGTTAAGACCAAAAACACATGGTTACTGTAGTAAAAATGCTTAAAGAGTAAATATTCCTTGATTTTTAAGGTCCTATTTTGGTTTATGGAGTGTCCAAAAACGAGTTTACGTACATATAAGGTGTAAAAACACTATTATTTCGTAATAAAAGGCAGTTATTCTTATAAGTATACCTTACTCTTTGACTGACTCTCAAATAGTTCATTCGGCGAATCATCCGTCTAATCCCCTCCTTTCCACTAGCCTACTCTGAAACTGATTGGTCAGATGGTCTAGTCTGCTGTAATTGGTCTCTGCGAATGAGGCTCACGAGCTACAGTGTTTGGGGGAGAAGAGTGAAGTTTTCGCGTGATTCAGTCGACTCCCTTTATTCCAAGCCAATAACTTTGTTAATCATTCAACTTCAGCTTTACAACTTGGCAGACTGCTTACTTTCAAACACGGCAACATTACACACTGCATGAAATGTAATTGACATGATCTCATAATATGCACTCTTTAACACCAAAATAATGCCTTATTAGCTGTTCTCAGCCATCTGTGTATTGGGTAAACAGTGGACAGAGTTTTTTTTAAGTCATTGTGTGTATGTCTGTATCATTCCTCTCTCACCCTGAGGGGTGTGATATATCCTGTAACCAGACCGATGTGCTAAAGTCAGGTTATTATCTTGAGTGAGTGATACTTCCAGATATACACACCCTAATGCAGCACTACAGTGAAACACTTATATCTAATTCAACGTCATTTTCCTGGGTACAATCCTCAGTGTTTTTGTTGATTCTCAATTTGTGTGTGAGTGTGTCATATACTGCAGGGGTTCCCAAAGTAGGGGTTGGGACCCCCCGGGGGGGGTCGCAAGGCCGCGAGGGTGGGATTGCAAGATGATTTCCAGAAATCTTTTTTATAAGGAATAGCGTATTTAATCAATAAGTGTAACAAAAGATACAAATATTAGTTAAGTTAAAAATAAAACCATGCAAATAAAAAGCCATCAGCTTTTGGAATTTGTGCCCCCTCGATCGTGACCCCTGAGGTGATTACGTCACATTAGCAACCGCATTAGGTTAGTGCAGCAAGTCAATTTACAGCACCACGTTAAACATTCATATGTGCACGCAGATTATTTTTCACGCTTTAAGTTTAGGATATTTTTATTTGTCGAAATGAAATGTTGGTTAATATCAACCAAAGACAACGCAGGGAGGCCAGCGGAGGAGGGCGGAGAAACGCTGCAGTCAGAAAGGCCATCGTCCTCAGTTACGAAAAGTGGCACATCCATCAGCACTCGGATCAGTTTGTTGAAATTTGACCATTTGTAGTAATAGTTCATGGTTAATGTATAACAACTAGTAAAATAATAAGTAAATAACTTGTAACGGCGGGCCAGAGAGTTTAAGCCAACGTTACCCGGAATGGAACAGATGGCCATAGCCGAGGAAGAAAGACACGAGTCCATCGGTTAAACATCCCGCACACTTTTATAGTGGTATAGAAACGGGGAAGGAAACCCTCCGTTCCGTCACAAAGAAAAAGTACACACAATGTCAGCGGTAGAGCGACCATCACACCTGTTCACCTCTCAGCGTCCAAGTCCAACTCTCCGCGCGCTAACGCAGGAGCCGCGTGCATACACAACAGACATCATCTTAAAGGTACATACACATTAGACATAGGTGGCCGTTACAAACTACAAAGTCATATTATGTTAGACTGTGTAATTTTGTGTTATCATTATGCTTTTTTTTTTGATAGACCTAATAAGTGCTTTTGCACAGTTGCTCGCAATATTTGTATTCTTTACCCACCTCTGAGGATAGTGGGGGTCTCGAGTTCACTGTTATTTTGGGGGTCGCGGGCTGAAAAGTTTGGGAACCCCTGAAATACTGTACTGTAATACTGCCTGAGACTGACAGTGCCAGACATTAAAGGTTATTAATGTAATAGATGTTTACATGCAGAATCAGAAATTGACCCTTTGTTCAATAGTCTGCAGATTTGCATATTCAAACACATTTTCACGTGGTTTTATTTTCTTCCAAAAAATGGAAAAGCTATTGTAACAAAGTTCAATGTAGGGAAGGAAGGAGGCGGGAACCGGCGAACATTTAACAAACTTTAATGAAAAATAAACAAACAATAATCCAAGAACAAAAGACCGGCAGCCACCTCACGGTCGACTGCCGGCCACACAAACATAAACAAACTTAACAGTTTCCGGGCCCGGGTCCTCTCTCTCGATGGTCCGGTCGCTCGTCCTCTTATGCTCCCGAGCTCCCCCGTGAGGCATGCGGGGACCGGCGGTCGCACAGATGACACTCGTTGCCACTTACGCCACCGGCCCCGCCTTACCCGCCCCACTGCTCTCGCCCCGCCTTCCTCGCTACAGCTATCATTTACCCATCCTTGTCATTCCAACTTTTATGCTGTTTTTTACTGTATGTAACACAAAAGGAAAATCTATATAAGTTGTCTATTGTATTATTAACCTAAATTGTTCATGTTCATTTGTTTACTTATCTCCATATAACTAGAGCCGTTGAGAGAGAGTCGCGACAGCGGAAGTTCACATTTTTTGAGCGTCACGTGATTCATGAGCCTTCAGATAGTTCCAGAAAGTTGTTTTTTCTTTTAATTCTTTATTTCTTGAATGTTTTATTCATTAAACGACTTAAGTCTTTAAATGTGTGAAAAGTCTACCTCAATTGGTCTGTTTAGCGACAGCTCCATGCTAGTAACTTCTGGGAACTTTTGAGAGGCTCCATGAACCGCCATTTCTGTTTCATTGCAGTCAACGGAGTTGACGTGACTCTCTCTCTCTCGCAACAGCTCTGCATATAACAACAGTTCATGATGATAATACATCAGCCAATTACTCTTGGCTCAGCGTTATCTTGCCTAAGTTTTAACCGTCAGTCAAGGACACAGAACTGAACTTCATCCACATGAAAGAAAACAATAGAGCTGTATGCTTTTCACCTTAAAGACCAGTGATAAGTGTTGCATTGTAAAGCAGGTAGGCCTACATGTACCCACATTTCTTGTAGTTGCGACCTAAAAGTCTGAGGGAATACTGTGTCCCTCAGAGTTAGACTCCACACTTTTAAACACAATCTGACTAGAACCGAGCAAACAATTTCAGTAAAATGAACAGTAAAAAGGACAAGCAGCTTCATAAAAAATACAATTACCTCCATACAACCACCTCTCTCTCTCTCTCTCTCTCTCTCTCTCTCTCTCTCTCTCTCTCTCTCTCTGACTGATGCAATATCACATGTCCTGTATACTGACAGATCCTTGTTCAGTTCCTTCACACTGCAGGGAAATGAAGGCATTTTTGGGAAGAGCAGCCAAACATCAGTTTCTCCTAGATTTATATTCCAATCCCCACTGAATATTCAGTAAATTTTCAATTTCACACAAATCTCACAGGGTTATTAACTTAGCTCACTTAACTCACATAGCAAAGAGATTTCTGACTGAAAGGAAAAGCGCAGATTTACAGAAATAAAACGTTGTTGATTTATTTACATTTAGTTTATTTAGCAGAGCATTTGGTAATAATAATAATAATAATAATATGGTTAAAATACAACGACCACAGTACATTTTAAAGCTTTTTTTCAGTATGGGTAATATATATGATTTATGAGTATATGCTATTCCAAAAATAACGTCATCTTACAACTCCAAACTTTTCAAACCCCTCAAAAAAGACAACCTTCATAATCCAAATAATTCCCGATGAAGAAAACTGACCAACCAGTTTTATTCAATCCTAGACTAGACCGCAACAACTCTCATCTGCAATAAGGTTTTTAAGCAGAGAATCTTCCGAAAATCGTGAAAGAAGTCATATTCCAGTGGATAAGCAAAACCTTATGAACAGATTTCAATTCGGTTTCACATCATGTCTGTAGGTGGACAAGTGTTAATAATAAGCGTATTATTAAAAAACAGCATTTTACACCTGGGCAGCTTGCACCTCCACATTTACAGGGCTCAGACATCCACACGCTGAAAAACTTCATCTTGTTCACTGTAACGAAGCATAAAAGGCATAAAGCATAAAAGGACGAGCGACAGGAGTGAAGGACGACAGAGGACCAGGCCTGGACATTGTGTTAAGTTTTATTTATGTTTGTGTGGCCGGCAGTTGACCGTGAGGTAGCTGTCGGCCCTTTACTTTCGTTTTGTGGTTGTTTTTTTATTAGAAGTTTATTTAATGTTCGCCGGTTCCCGCCTCCTTCCTTCCTTACTTTGAACGTTGTTACATTCACATTTTACATATCCACTAAAATGAAAATATCCAATAAAATTGTTATCATCAAGTGTATACAAACATAGTCAATACTGTGATTTCACCATGCCACAGTCAAGCACTGTAATTTGACTATCAAAAACAGCAGAGCGCCTGTAAATTGGTGTCATATAACAAGATATCATATCTGGAGATTGGAAACAGATAGTCATCCTGAGATGCAGAGATGGTAATGACTGTGTTCACACATAAAATATGCATGAATCAGTCCTGCTACCTGGGGGAGGTCTAGTTGTGTTCCATGCGGAGGAGGGAATAACTACACTGTTACAGAAGGTAGGCTTGGGTGTTCATTATATTCATAAATGACTTTTAAGGAGATGGTACAGAGAGTCATTTCTATGACACATGAGGGAGGTAGCGTAGTCATAACAAAGGCAACAAAAATATGATTTATCAACGACTGTGTAGGCATTTCTGTGCATTTGTTATGACAAAAAAATGAACCTGCTTAATGTTTAGTTTGGATTTGTTTGTACACTATATAGTTAAGTATAGGTTAATATATCTCAACTGTTTGTACTACACAGTAGTAACATTAAACTGATGTTGGATGGAGAAGGAAAAAGAACCCGATAATCTGACGTGATGTCCCTGCTGGATTATAAGGGATCTCAACAATATTTAAAACAGTTTAGATTTGGCAAGAAGTTTGGTAAACAGCCTGGACAATAAAACGTAACAACAAACCACAAATGTATATCTGACTAAAGTTCAAATCTATATCACAAAAAAAACAACACCTGATGTGCAGTCATCCAGTCAAGTTTAAATATATACAGTATGCTTATATGGATTCAAAATGAAGCATATGGATATATAAGCATATAGAACCCTGGCAATGGCAGGTGGAGGCTGAATACAATTATTAATTTAAGAGTCTCTGCAAGGAAATCAGCAAGGAACCGATTATGAACTCACTGAATAATGTAAAGAAATATTCACAAAGTTTTTCTATTGGTCAAATAAAAGGCATCTCTAAGAGAAAAGGACATTTCTATTTCAAATATGAATCATAATTCCCTTTCCATCCCTTCCTGCTATTTTTATTTAAAGTGTTCGTCAATCAAGAGCTATTGATACATGAAAAACAGATTAAGACCCTCTTTCAAATTTCTGTCATGAATTACTCACTTGTTGCAAACTTATAAAAATGTATTTGTTTGGTTGAACACAGAAAAAGATATTTGAGAGAATGCTTGTAATATCTTTCTCTATGTTCATCAGAACAAAAAAATGATACAGATTTGGAACAACTTGAAGGTGAGTAAATGATGACAGAATTTTAGTTTTTGGGTGACCTTTCAGAGGACTGACACTATTCCTTCACCACACCTAAAAGTCAATATTAACTTTAATATTATTATAATATTATAAAGGTGTCAAACACGCCCAGGCGCAGTTTGATTGGGACAGTATGAGTACGCTCAAAATGCAGCTGACCAATGGTTAACAAAGCATTTAGTTTCTAACGCGCATTCACGTGAGCATCCAGTGTCAGCACGTGCGTTGGAATCTAACACGGAAGTCAGGAAATTGTTGAATATAGTCATTATTTTTGTTTGTTTGTGCACAAAAAGTAGCTTCATCGCTTTATACAATGAAGGCTAAACCACTGGAGTGACATGGACGATTTCAACGATGTCTTTACTCACTTTCTGCGCTTTGAAAGTTGGTTGCGTTACAGTCTATGTGGGAGTCAGAAAGCTCTCGGACTGGGGTTATTCCGATTGACGATATCGTGTATCGACGACTATCGTGTATTATTATTAAGCTTTCTCGGCACCTCAACAATAATAATTTGTGTTTTGAAGATAAACGGAGGTCCTAGGGCTGTCAAACGACTTGAGGGTGAGTTATTTATGGCAGAATTTTCATTTTTCGGTGGAGTAACTCTTTAATAAATGTAAAATAATGATTACAATTTTTAAAGCTCCAGTGTTTGAAATTTAGCGGCATCTAGCACTGAGGTTCTCTCTCTCTCTCTCTCTCTCTCGCTCTCTCTGTTACTGTATGACTGACTTAAATGATTAAAAATGCATCTGTGATAAGGGAATAAGTAAATTATAAAATAATTTTTTGGTTGAACTATCCCTTTAAGATGTTTTTATGACATGAGTAAATCTCTTCACTCCTGTTTACACAGTAGCCTACATTAAATTTTCCATTTAATTTGATTATTCACTAACAATTGAGGTTATTATTTACTACTGTACAATTCCCTAACGCACAAACATATTGTGAGCCACTTGCCTAGAATAGGGAATAGTTGGTCTTTTACGATTGGCTGGTTTTACTTAAAAGTAGGACTTCTTTTTTAAAAGCAGTGGTGTTAAATCTTCTCACATTTAACTTTACAAAAAGATGAAGCATACAAACTGAGCCAGTCTTTTAGCAAAGCACACAAACATGCATGCGTGCAAACATATTTACCTTTAAAGATGAGGTAACACGCCGTTTCTTCCAATCTCATATTAATCTTGAGTACCTATACAGTAGTATTGCATACTTTGAATCTTCGAAGAGTATTTAGTTTGATCGTATTTATAAAAGAGAGATACAGCTGTACGATTATTTCCGGACGAGCGCCTGGAGCCGTGCAGGGGGGTGGAACCACAGCATGAGCACACAATACATCATCAGATTGATTCACTATAAGTTCGTTGTTTACATTATGCACGTACACACCGATTGCCAACGAAACACAGACAAACGATCTCCAAATCCAGCGTTATATCCACCGTTTATATAACATTCATCACGGAAATGCAGTGAGCAAACAAACACAGCTACACTTCAACAGAGTGAAGCGGAATTGATGGGCGTGCTCGTTCTCACGCTGGCATGTTGACGCTTGGTCGTGCTCTTTGGCTCGCTGGATGACGCCTGGGCGTGCTTTAACTGGAGAATTGTCTAGGGAATAAGAACCCTTTTCACAAAATGTTAGAAAAATCCATGTTCGAAAAAAACTTTCCGAAACCTTTACGAACCCTGGCGGAGTGAATCGAGCACAGAAATACTACGTCGTACGTTCAACTCATTTTTGGACAAGTTGACCATGTTAAGATTGTGAAATAGGCTTGTTGCGATAGTCGGTGTCACCGGTGATACACGGTATAGATTCGCCTACCGATTACATCACTTGTCCACCGCGGCACCGACCCCCACCGTCATTTTTAATTTTTATAGTAATAAATCACTTAGTTTAGTCAAAGACCAGACGGTGCATTCCGTAAGCGGAACAAGTTAGATTTGATTCATCATCTGAGAGTGCGAAGTGCTGACGGACAAGACAATGGCGGAGGCTTTTCTGGCAAAGAACATATTAGAATATGTAAGCACTGTCATCAAGAGCCGGTTAAGTTTTAATTTTCTTTAAGTTCTAACTTTCAAAAGCCGGTGCTTTGCCATTTAATTAAAATTAACTTTTTTCGTTTCGTATTCCTTTCTTATTTATTTATTTAACATAAACGTTTTTCGTTTCGTATTCCTTTCTTATTCGTTTGTTATTTATTTATTTCACATATCGTTTTTCATTTCGTATTCCCTTCTTATTAGTTTCATATTTATTTATTTTGTTGTTGCACAATGTGTGCCTCGTTTTGTTATATAGGCAACTTATCTAACGTAAATGTTTTTATTTTCGTTTCTTATTTATGTTTTGCTTTATGTGTGCTGTGATAATTCGTTTTGTAAGGTCTGTTTTTAATATAAGAAAATGTCACTGTACTTTTTTTAGTTTTGTGTGTTTTTTATTAAGAAAGGTATTGAACTCACCATTAATTCAAGCAATTGCCGTTCCCGAATTGTCGCTATTTTAAAACTGAAAGTAAAACGACCGCATCTTCGACCACCCCACAGCAAAACCCCCACCCCCGGTGTCACCGGTACAACCAGTGTTTTTACGCGTTGATTAACCGGTGGGAAAATTTCATCACCGCCACATCCCTATTGAGATGCCAACACGTTTGACAGTGTAAAGAAGTCAGAATGCATGAAATAGCATGTTACCTCATCTTTAATTATCTGCAGGGACAACAAAGGCAGCCGGCTAATTGGTTAAGAAGCTGCCCTGGTAGAGGTATTTTTCCCAGTAACATACAAAAACAAAACATACAACGACGAAAACATTTAATAATACATTCCAAGTAAAAAAACTATAGTGGATAAACTGTCTCGTTGCAGAAGTTAGTAGTTTAAAACATAGTGCAAACATGAAAGGCAAATCTAAGGTTGTCTTCAGTGAGGCTTGGTTAAAGTAAGACAAGCTGAACTGTTAAAGAGAGGTGCATGATAAGAGTCAGTTTAAAGCAGTGGTCTCCAACGCGGTGCCCGTGGGCACCTGGTAGCCCGCATGAACTCTGTGAGGTGTCCGCCAAAGCACAGGGCTCAACAAAGGGCTGTGTACACCAAGGTTTCTGCCTGTGGTTGGCATGTTTTTTCAATTGTTTCAAAGGAAGCGCTGCACTTTAATAAAAATGCCAGCAGCTGGTTATGTGTACTTTAAAGCACCCATTAAAGGCCCAAAAATAAAAATTCTGTCATCATTTACTCACCCTCAAATTGTTCCAAACCTGTATATATTTATTTGTTCTGTTAAACGCAAAGGAGGATTTTTGGAAGAATGTCAATAACTAAACAGATCTCATCCCCCATTGACTCCCATAGTTTTTATTTTCCCTACTATGGCAGTAAATGGACGATGAGATCTGTTTGGTAACTGACATTCCTCCAAAAATCCTCCTTCGCGTTTAACAGAACAAAGAAATATATACAGGTTTGGAACAATTTGAGGGTGAGTAAATGATGACAGAATTTTCATTTTTGGGTGAACTATCCCTTTAAGCACAGACAGACTTTTTGCATTTAACAATGTATATCCCCTAACTGAAATAGTTTTGTAATTTGAAAATAAAAACATACAGTACATTGTTGTATTAGAGAGAATTGTTTTATTTTAAACTACGTATCTGTTTGCCATGAAATCAATATAATGCGTACTACAAAAGTGGATTTCGGTGAGCTTAATAGGTTTACCTTTGAGCTTATAAATGTCATGAATGGTGAGGGAACAAGGACACAAGTACAGAGGACCCAGACGCAGACAGCGGGTAAGGGGTTAACAAGACATTTAATAACATATAAATACAAAACAAAGACCCACGTGGGGGTAACATAACAAAACAGGGGAGTACGAAAACACGACAGGACTGGACTAAAACTGACCACACCTACACCAGACTAAAATTAACACTTGGCATAATATACAAATAACTAAACTGGACTAGACTAACAAAGCACAGGAACTCACCAAACACACAAGCAACGGACCAGCACAGGACAATGAAACATGAGGACTATATAAAGGGGACGAAATCAAGAAGGGGACAGGTGCCAGGCATGAACTAATAATTATCACTAATGAGGAGACGAAAGGGCGGGAACAGAGACGCGACACCGGAGAGTGGAAGGCCAACAGGGCCAAAACGCCTCTCTCCACATGAAACAAGAGGTTCTGTCATGATTCTGCCACTAGGTCAAGAAAAGCAAGACAAGATGGGGCAGAACCATGAGAATAAAACCGCACTTCTACAGTTTTCTTTAAAAGCGTCTAAAATGATCATTTGTGTGCTTCTGTAGTGAGTGACGTTTAGAAAGGTGAGTTCAGGTAAATGATTCAGCCAAAACATTTACTAGAAAACATTCCATCTGTTTCTCAGTAGGTCTGTGTGCATCTATTATAAAGCAGAATAAAGCAGACCTCTCTTTAAACCAAGAATAAAAAAGTAGCATCAGAAAGAAAGTATGTGGAAAGGTTAACAATGAATAATCACTGTTACTCATCATTAGAGCAACTTCACTTCACAGTCATTGAGACTTACTCCCTCATTAAGGCGTAAAGCGAAGGCAGGTAAAATGAACCAAAAAACATTTTCAAATGTGTTGAAACATTCTGCAATAAAAACATCATATATGTTCTTTTCTCTCATGAACTGAACATTACCACACATTTGTGTTCGCTGTTTGGCTGTTTATAGAGCGTTCACCCAGAGGCAATGACTTAACAGAAGCCCATGGGACAGACAGAAGCCCACCTCTGACTCTACTTTCAGAATATTCTGACCATTTTCTGCTCTTAAAACATGTAGGTAGAGAATGAACCAATATGAGGAGGAGAGAATGAAGCAACTAGAATATCCTGATGCGCTTAAGCCTTATTCATGACGTGTCTGTAAATTGCTCTTCTTTAGTGTGTGAATGTATGTCTGTGTGTGCCATGCAATGGACTGGCCATCTACCCAGGGTGTATCTTGCATGGCCCATGCATGGAAGATGCTGGGATAAGCCGGTTTGGAAATGGATGGATTTACATTTATGCAGTTGGCAGACGCGCGTCCAAATCAATTTACAGTGCATACAAGATCTACACGTTTTCATCAGTATGCATGTACCATGGTATTTGAACCCACAACCATTGAATTTCTAACGCAATGCTCCTATACCAGATGAGCTACAGGATCATGTTATATTCTATAATATTTGCATACTTACGGTGCTTTATATTTGTACCATTTTTGAGTGAAGTACGGGAAAATGCTGCTGCATCCGAAAGCCAGAGGGCGCTCTCGTGCGGAAACTCCAAATACACACTGCAGAAGAAGACCATAACACGTTCTAGAATCTAGGAAATGCCTATGGACATCTTTTTATCACTGTTACTCAAGCCTCATCAGGTATTTTTATGATAATAAAGTATATTTATAATGATCATGTTTGACGGGTGTTGCTTTTTCAAATGCACATTATAAGCGACTCACTCGCACTGCTTTTAGATCGAGCAGCATTTCCTACTGATCCCAGAGCCGTGCTTCAGACAAGCTACGCATTAAAAAAATATCGACACATTACATATCGCAGCCAGCTTGATTTCAATATGATTTATCGTGGTATCGCGATAAAGTATCGTGCAGCCATACAAAGTCACTAAAAGTGTCAAAAGCTGAAAAAAATCTCATAATTTGTGGTTGAAGGGTTTAAAAACACTGCTGTATATAACTTCTACCAGAATGAGATGCATTTACAAGCTTTACTTAGTATATGCTTTACCACTCTCCACTAATACAACAATATGATTAAAATTAGGTCAACAGGCATTTAAACTATATCAGTCTATTGGTCAGACTATGAGCTTCGTTTCATGGTTTAACTGTTAATTGCCGAAAGGTCAAAAATAAGCGAAAACACAAAGCACCAACTTTACTACAAAATAATAGCATATGGCAACAGTTCCACCGCAATACCAAATATAATCATTCAAACAATCAAACCTTTTTATTCTAAAGTCTGTTGGAAAGATCTCGGTTTCTTATGGTTTACATCAGTATGCCTACAGAAACTACATGGTTACCTCTAGCTGACAAGCCAATGGTCCGTTGTCACTCAAATATTCGGTTAATTGACAGATTTCTGTTTTCCTCCTCGTGTCGCTCTGGCAACACAAATGATTCTGACTTATTACACCACATACACATCAAATGCTAAGAGACGTACCTTGTTTATGCTTTACTCGCCGTCCCACCTTCGCTCACCGGTTTCCATGTAACCTGCGTGAGCTGCGTCCTTCCCTCGCCTGTTTTCATGACACCCCTCCGGCGGCACGACGGATCCCTTCCGCGGACACTTTGAGCAAATTTGGCCGGTGTTCTCTATATCTCAACAACGCCAGCTGTTTTGTGTAACATGACACGGAGGACCAGTTGAGGATTAAATCACGATACACTTTCCTTGCATTACTATTGCAACGTAAATACGACGCAATCGCGTTATTACAAAATGCAGATACGCTGCACAGAAGCGCACAACCTCTGCCTTGACCAGCTGTAATGTCATGTTTTATTCATAACCGGGAGGGAGGGACTCGGAGCCGCTCGTTATCATGCAAGAGAGGGTCGACGTCAATCAAAATATCGTTTATGAACCTTGGGAGGCAGATCATACGCTCTAAAATGGGCTAAAACAACCCAGCATTTTTGGAGCGTAGACTTCATAGCTCATATCAAACTTCACGTCAGTGGATCTCTGAACTTTAATGCACCGCTGCACTTTACCGCCCATTACCAAAATAACCATGATAACAGGAGTAAACATTTGATTTGCAGTGAAACTAGATTCCTACTCGGAGTGAGAGCATAATAACCAACTCTTCACCTGCTTAATGTCCTGTTTACATCTGGAAACGGTTTACTTTATACCTGTACTTTGTGTACTGTATATTTATCGTGTATGACGTATTGTTACTTTCCGCTATCTGAAGCACGCTCAAGACTGTCACTCATCACTGCACATTGTTTTTTAACTTCTGACATTCAAGTATGCCTGTACCCTTATGGATAAAGCACCACTTTATATTATTTCACACAGTCTGGACGACTAGAAATTTGAAAGACATTATCTGTCAAATCTATTGTTGACTTAATGAAGGTTATGAAATACATTATTCGTTGAATCCATCTGTTCTTGCAGTCCCCTTTGTGGCCCAAATTGTGCCCCTCGTTAAATACTGGTTTCATTTTCACCCTGGTTGTCTGGGGATTCACAATGAAATCCTCACATTGTTGTGAAGCAAATGAGGTAATCAGGTATGTCAATGACCATATCTGTGAATGAGTAATGGTATCAGTCAGCCAATCACCACTAAATATGTAACTAATAATAGCTAACTGTTCTAAGAATAGCATTTAAACATTTTATCCTTACATATTAATACATATACATATATATATAATCCTTGATTATGATTGCTGAGATGCAACTGATGAAGGTATGTTATTCCCTACGAGTCATCTTGACCTTACAAAAATATTCCTTAAAAATAAATAAAATTTGAGTAATTATTAATTACCAAATTGCAAATGCCCTGCATGGTTGCAGTGATGCTAAAACAAAAAAAAATGTTTGTTTATTATTATCTGTTATGCTGTATTAACAATTAGCATGCACTGTAGCTTAATGACCTTATAATAACTAGGGATCCAGTGAAAGTAAAAAGGTTGTTAAAGTCCTCTTGTGGTAAAAATCAAGTTTTTAATGTACTTTGTGTCTGTGTGGTGATTTAAATATGCTTTAGGACCAACCATGTGGAATTTTATCATTCAAAACCATTGCTATAAAACTGCCGTTTTCTACGTCACAAACCTGCAACCAGTCTTCTGTTTCAGGTCTGCTTCTGCAACGCAAGCATGCACTGCTCACACGGGACATTTTAATGCTCAAGCCAGTCTTAGGCCCGATTCACATTTCGCGTTTAAACCGGGCGGAAAACGCGAGCCGCGCCGCTTTCGCTCTTAAAATGACCCGCGGTGCGCGCGGAGCACTCCGAAAAGTTGAACTAATTCCATCTCGATGCGGCGCAGACTGTGTTGAAATGCTCTGATTGTTAACATTGGACTGCTATCACGCAGCTAATGTGTGAATTGTAAAACCAGTCATAGCCGCTAAGTGTCTGGAACTGTTGAACGCGACGTCTATGTACACTTACTAATTTGAATATTCATAAATCCATGTATACTAAATGAGGCAGGGGTGTATCACAGAATTTTTTTTACAAATGCTATTTTGATGCTCAAAGAGAGTTTTAACTCATAAAATTCTCAGTGAAAAACATAAAAGTAGTGGCGGTTGGTAAAAGAATAGCTGTATGTTGACATAAAAGGTCTGGACATATTTAACATGAACACATTTTTTGTTTAAGCAATGCATAGTGAGCTTTGCCAAGATGTTATGATTTAGAGCCACCTGCCCACAAACCCTCCGAATCAAGCAGGGTCTCAGTGGAGCACTGCCTCCACATCTTTTCTTTTTTCTTTAACATCCCACTGTCTAAAGAGCATTTTAAAACAAAAGATCATTCAAAGCCAGTATTTAACTTACAGTACAGTACATCAGTCAGCACGCCTTTTTTTCGTGTCACTCAGCAAAACTTTTAATAGACAAGTTATTGGCTTGGGAAAAGAGGAGTCAACTCTGAATCACGCCAACGAGTCGTCTGTCCTTCTCATTTCAGTTCCAGGTCGGATTTGCATCACTGCGTGTAATGCTGCCTACGTTCCATTTGCGACACTGCACGCGGTAGACCAATCACAGCAGACTAGACCATCTGACCAATCAGAACAGAGTAGGCTGACAGAAAGGAGGGGATTAGACAGATGAATCGCCGAACGAATCATTTGAGAGTCAGTCAAGAAGTAAGCTAATAATAACTGCCTATTATTAGAAAATGAAAGTGTTTTACACCGCGTGTATGTACGTAAACTTGTTGTCCGACACTCCATTAACCAAAGTATGACCTTAAAAATCACGAAATATTTACTCTTTAAGGAACTGTTATTATTTTCTTTCCTAAGGACAGCATCAGCGTAAGACTCTGTAAGATGTGTGGAAATTAGTTTGACACCAACCCATAGATCTGAACTGCAGAGTCGGTTGCTTTTTGAGGGAAATCACCCTATCATGTCTCACAGTTGACAGTCAGGTGGATGCCCACACAATTCCACTTCTATTTATGTTGCTATAAAAAACAGAAGCGCGCAGCCCTCGTGAATATAGGTGAAGTTTGATGTGATGAAATACGGCACATTGAAATTGCAATGATCAAAAATGTTTTAGTTAGTTTAGTTTGGGGGTGGCGGACAACAGAAAATGGTATTCAGCATGAGGGGCAACAGTGGCTGCATATCAACTGGATGCTAAAGAGAAGCACAAGGCAAGCCGATGAAGAGCTGAATTGCTTACTTGGCAAGTGAGCCATGCATGAAAGAAAAGACGGAATTCCCCAGTGACTGGTAAAAGGCTCAGGTTGCTATGGTGACCTCAGAAGTGATGGTGCCTTGGCATGTGCTCCCATTCCATGATACAGTATTCCAATAGGCCTTATTGCATTGATGTGGGACAAATGAGCCGACAAGATGCAACACCAACTACTTGTATTGATTAACCAATAACCTTGGAGAGGATACGGGAGATGACTTGAATGCTCTAATGAAGTTTATTTAAAAAGGTTTGAGAGGAACACATTGAGATAATCCAACCGATCAGCGTGAGAAGCGGATGAAAATTCAGTCACCATTTACTTACCCTCTTGTCTTTTCAAACCTGTAAGACAGAACACAAAAGAAGATACTGGGTACCGCTGTTGGTCGGTAACAGACATTCTTCAAAATATCTTCTTTTGTGTTCTGCAGAAGAAAGAAAGTCAAACAGGTTTTAAATGACTAAAGGGTGAGTAAATGATGACAGAATTTTCATTTCTGGGTTAACTATCACTTTTTAAAGTGAAATTAAATGTTCGAAAAGTGTGATATTTGTGTATCCAAACACTTCTGGTTGAAAACCCACAATCATCAAACTTTTGACAGCCTACTGTAGATTGAATCTTGCTTGTGGTGAGTAAAAATACTAATATTATTGAAATGATTGAATTTAGACCTGTGTCCTAATGAATTAAAACGTTGCACGTTTTTTTCTTTCGGAGATGTTTTGAATCAATGTGATATGGTAAAACTGCTACGTATAAACGAAAACGTTGATTTACAGTTACAATTACAGATTTTGAGAACGTATTGCTTTAAAATAACGGGACCACTGAGCAAAGAGGGGGCATTTTCCAGGTTCCATTTTCAAATTCACTTATGAAATGTACAAAAAATTTTGTCCACATAATGAGAGCTATGGGCCATCAAATAGGACAAGTTTTCAGCCAGAGACTCATTATCTTCCCTCCTCTGCTTGATACATTACACACAGAGTTAAGAGGTGACTTTCTGGTGCCAAAGAAATCCAAATAAAATGACAGCTTATTAAGGATTATTGTTACTCTAAAACCAGTTCCAGTACGATAATTGCTACTGTTGTCCCAGTGGGTCATGTTTAAAGGTGAAATGTTTTATGTCTGCGCCACTAGAGGAACTCAAACAGAATTGTAAAAGCAATTAAATAAGTTTTAAACACCCCCCGGTTTGTCATTACTCACCCCAAAGTAATGCTATTGGCTTATCCAATGTACTTATGTCTGGCCCAGTCAGGCCATCCAAAAAAAAAAGGCCGCTGACAATTGCCACTACTGTAAACGTTAAACACGGATCACCTTCAACAAGCCTATATAATCAGCTATCTTCTTAATGTGGCGTCCATGCTAAAACGGAATCTTATTAGTTGACTAAAAACACTTTACTCTGCATGGGCAACCTTTTCTGCTTGTTGCAGTGCACCGTACAGGTAAATATGTTTTAACATAATTAATAACATTCTTTAATAAAAAATGTGACATACATTAATATATCAATGATGTATTTCAGCAACAAAATCAGTGATGAACTCCATCATAAACTTTATTTTAAATTCAGGTAATGCTAAAAAAATCATAATTAAAGGCGGGGTAAACGATTTCCGACAACTGAATCGGGCCGAGTACCAAAACAACCTTGTAGCCAATCAGCAGTAAAGTGCACAGTGCACAGGACGGACATTAGCCGAGCGCTGACGAAAGCGAAAGATGGGGGTAGGGGTGTGTTTGTTTTGGTGATTTGAACATCAACAACGGCTAAGAGAAATCGGACACCCCGCCTTTAAAGTCTGTGTAAAGAAAATTGTGAGAATTGTTTCTAAACATCATTATAAATGTTACGTTGTAGAAATGTATTGCTGAAACACATTACAAAGACTCTGAAATATATAGTACTGAATTGTGGAGTTAACTCGTTGAACAGTTTTTCACAAATTCTGTGTTTAGGATTTTTGGGCGGGGCTAAAACGGTGGCTCGATGATGCAATGGAGCGTCCATGGCCCCTCCCCTAACACTTGAGTGCCTTAGCACGAGTATAGTCTGCATGAGCTCATGGCTGCCAGCTCCCGCACACGCTTTCAGACCAAAAAACAAGCGAACGGACGAAGGGGAATAACGCAAACAGTGAACGGAAGGAGGGGGGTCACTCCGCGGGATCGCGATGCGCTTCAGTGATCCTCTATTGATGAATTTTGTGGTCATTTACATTAATTAATATTATATAAACAGTTTTTGGCCTTGTTAGTAGATCACGAAGTTTTGGAACATAGTAACTGTTTACATCAACAGTGGACATATATACTGTACATATGTTGACATGAAATGTTAAATTGAAGCTTTTATATACAGTATATTGTTTATGCTTCTGCCTTTATCTTTTAAAGGCGTGTAGAATTAGGAGCCATAACCAGAGAGAGAAGTTCCTATGAAAACAGCACTGTCAATCGAATCTACTTTAGTTGATATATATTTTTTATTCATTTCTTTTATTTTTCAATTCATTTATTCGCATAAACGTTTGACTAAATTAAAATATGTAGTTGAAAATGCTAAAAGATTATCATTTTTATAGCAATCTGCTACATAACATCATCTTTTTAAAACCTACTATATTGTATATACATAAAAAAATGTCATCCTTTTAATAATTTATACAATGGCAGACAGAGACAATTTAAAGTAGAAATAATAACAGTGTTATCATTATGAACTTTCATTGTTTGCATAGCTCCTCTCTAAAGTCTTGACTTTATTTGTATGATGCTCTCTTTACGCTTAAATACACAAAGGAATCACACAGGTTTGATCTTGGTGATGTGCATTAGGGTGACATATGCAAAGTCCATGATACTCTGGCCTGATATTCCTGTGACGCCTGTGAGCTCATCCACTACCTGCAGAACAAATTCATTTTTAAATGTCCTTTTAAATCTCCCTCATGATGTTTCAAACGTGACTTTTGTTTCCCCATGGAACCATTAAGCTGCTCTTTTATATACAAGGACAGTCGCTATGGCGACAGATGCTGTCAAACTCCAGAAATCACATAAAGGTATCAAAACAGTCAACCACTACACTACATTCTACTGTAAGTGCATTTCCTCTAAAGCTATATAATATAGGCTACTAACTTTTATGGTGCTACATAATTTTCGGAGCTTGCCAGCATTCATACCGGTTCATTTTCAACATAAAGAATGAACATGGCATCCATTGCTGCTTTTTGTTCCAGAAAAAGAAAGTTAAACAGATCTGACAACATGAGGGTGAGGCATTAGTTTCAGTTTTACATGAACTTTTCACCCAGATATTTGTCTGTTTACAGTGTCCCCTTAATAAAACTATACTTATTAAATAGTTATGCAGCTACTCCTCTGGCAGTACATAATATTTAAATACACTTCACAACTGACTGAATCCTTATCCATATTCAGTACTGTAGCTTTCTGTACCTTTTCCCATGTTGAGATATGATGAATAAAGGCAGCCACAGCAATAACTCCAACTCCCAAAAGCATGAAGTCTTCTGTCACAGACACAAACTTGGCTCTGGTACAAACACACACACACACACACAAATAATTTCCGAAGCTATGCAGCTTTCACTAACAAGCAGCTCAAAAAAAAGAGTAATGATTATGTTAAAAGCTATGTTCATTTCACTAGTAGCAACAAACAAAATTCAAAAATCTGTATAATTATTGTTATTAAACAGGTTTCCCCAAACACTGTATCCCCGCACACATCTTCTATTGTTCATCCAATTACGTAGTCCTGTCCAAACATCTTTCAATCGGTTGAGCTAAAGAGCATTGTTTTGAGAGTGTCACAGTGCCATCGTGTTTACAACTTCAAAGAAGCAAAAGCTAATTAAAGGGATACTTCATCAAAAAATGAACATTCTGTCATCATTTACTCACCTTCGGGTTGTTCCAAATCTGTATAAATGTCTTAGTTCTGATGAACACAGAGAAAGATATTTGGAAGAATGCTTATAACCAGACAGATTTTGACTACCATAGCAGGGGAAAAAACAATGGTAGTCAAAAGTGCCCCAGAACAGCTGTCCTACATTCTTCAAAATGTCTTCTTTTGTGTTCAACCCAACAAAAAACATGATAATGTAATTTTTCCTACTATGGGAGTCAATGGGGGGCAAAAACTGTCTGGTTACAAGCATTCTTCCAAATATCTTTCTCTGTGTTCATCAGAACAATGACATTTATACAGATTTGGAACAACTCGAAAGTGAATAAATGATGACAGAATTTTCATTTTTGGGTGAAGTATCCCTTTAAAGGAATCGTTCACCCAAAAATGAAAATTCTGTATGAAACTGTATGACTTGCTTTCTTCTGCATAAGATATTTTGAAGAATGTCGATAACCGAACATCGGTGGCAGCCATTGATTTCTATTGTATGGACACAAAACTAATGCAAGTGAACGGCTGCTATCTCTGTTCGGTCAATGTCATTTTTTCAAAATATCTTATTTTGTGTTCTGCAGACGAAAGAAACTCATACATGTTTGACATGACAAGAGGGTGAGTAAATGATGACAGAATTTTCATTTTTTGGGTGAACTATCACTTGAAGTTTAAAATGTATTTACT